>NW_008329132.1:895309-952931 GCF_000622305.1 Nannospalax galili | reverse complement strand
AAGAATATTTCCTCACTAACTCCTTTTTAAATAAGTAATAACAGATCCAGAAGTTAATACGGAGAATATTAGAGAAATTGGTGGTGTTTTACATATTTGCAAATCTCTGAAGTCCAGCTTAATAGAAGACAGCTGGGCCTTCTATCTTCTTCTCTTCGTTTCTTTTGATATCACACTTCCTGTAGATTCTGGAAAACTGCAGGAGAGACTCATGACCGAGGGAGACAAAACAGGCAAAGAAAACCTTTATTTCAAAACTAGCTTTGACATGGTGTGGAGAAAAAGACTAGACCTTGTGGGCT
Source organism: Nannospalax galili (assembly GCF_000622305.1). Classification (NCBI taxonomy): domain Eukaryota; kingdom Metazoa; phylum Chordata; class Mammalia; order Rodentia; family Spalacidae; genus Nannospalax; species Nannospalax galili. The sequence goes on along the minus strand of NW_008329132.1, from coordinate 952,629 downwards.
CAGCAAGGGATGTGGGAACTGCCCAGGTTCCTGGACCACATGATCAGAACTGCTCAGGTGTTCTAGATTCCAGCTGAAAAGTAGCAATACAGTAAAACAGAGCCAAGTTTCTGCTGCCCCTCTGCCGTGTTCTCCTAAGGGGGTGGGGAGAGTCAATCCATCACCTACTGTGGTGGGTGCTTGCTGTGTGGAGTCACAGAGGTAGAGGGTGGGAGCTAAAGCAGCTCAGGGTCAAGGAAGACCCCGTGGGTAGGCAATGCCATGCAGAGGCTCTCACTGTTGCTGCGATAGAAACACTGACCAAAGCAATTTATAGAAGGAAGAGCTTATTTGAGCTTAAGGTTCCAAAAGGGCAAGAGCCCATCATGGCAGGGAGAGGTGGCTGGAGGAGGAGCAGAAACTAAGCTCTACATCTTCAAGCAGGCACAGGAAGCAAGAGAGCAACTCGAGATCAGGCAAGGCTTAAGAATTCTCTAAGCCCACCCCCAGTGATGTGCTTCCTCTGGCATGGTCACAACTTAGACCTCCCAAAACAGTGCCGCCAACTGGGGACAAAAATGTAGAAATAGTTGGAGCCATGGGGGACATTCTTACTCAAACCATCACATACAGGAAGGTAGAAATAACTGGAATAATAATTTCATCTGAGTTGCACCCTTAATAAGTGTTTTTCAATAGCAACTATGGTCTAGATCAGTGGTTTTGAAACTTCCCAGCCCCATTAAAAGCACTTCATATTCTTTAGAAATATAGGAAGTCACGAAGAGCTTTTGTTTATGTGGGCTGTGTCTACTGGTATTTACTGATAATTTAAAGAATATTTCCTCACTAACTCCTTTTTAAATAAGTAATAACAGATCCAGAAGTTAATACGGAGAATATTAGAGAAATTGGTGGTGTTTTACATATTTGCAAATCTCTGAAGTCCAGCTTAATAGAAGACAGCTGGGCCTTCTATCTTCTTCTCTTCGTTTCTCTTGATATCACACTTCCTGTAGATTCTGGAAAACTGCAGGAGAGACTCATGACCGAGGGAGACAAAACAGGCAAAGAAAACCTTTATTTCAAAACTAGCTTTGACATGGTGTGGAGAAAAAGACTAGACCTTGTGGGCTCAGCAAGGGATGTGGGAACTGCCCAGGTTCCTGGACCACATGATCAGAACTGCTCAGGTGTTCTAGATTCCAGATGAAAAGTAGCAATACAGTAAAACAGAGCCAAGTTTCTGCTGCCCCTCTGCCGTGTTCTCCTAAGGGGGTGGGGAGAGTCAATCCATCACCTACTGTGGTGGGTGCTTACTGTGTGGAGTCACAGGGGTAGAGGGTGGGAGCTAAAGCAGCTCAAGGTCAAGGAAGACCCCGTGGGTAGGCAATGCCATGCAGAGGCTCTCGGTTATCAGGACAGCCATCCGCTGGCATCAGAACTTGGACATCTTTGTTTTTCTGTATCATTCAAATGTTATTGCAAACTAAGCCTGATGATCTGGGTTCAGTAGCTGGGACCCAGAGGGTAGAAGGAGAGAACCGACTCAGGTAAGTTGTCCTCTGACTTTTGTTCATGAGCTGTGACATACACACACACACACACACACACACACACACACACTAAAAATTTAAAACACTGAAATTCAATGTGGCATAGTGGTACATACCTGCAATCCCAGCACTAGAGGGAGGGAGGCAAGAGTTCAAGGCTACCCCAAGCTATATAGAGAGCTCAAAACCAGCCTGGCCGACAGGAGACCCTTCTCAAAACACTGAATAAAACACTAAAATGCAGTTTCCCTTGTGAAATAGCTACTGTTGTGATGGGCACGGTCACCATTCTTGAGCATGAGATTTTACAGAGCATTCTTTTACTTCGAGTTTTAGTCCAGGTTTCACAATTCCTGCCTTTCGTTACACATCTACCCACTTTCCTTACACATCTAACCTCTTTCCCAAAGTTAAAGTCTTCTCCAAATCTTATCAGTTTTGTCTCAAATCTGAGAAATCTTGTTCACAGTGTGTATGGCTCCTTCACACACACAGCCCACAGGAAGGGAAGCTGTAGATAACCATATACAGTCTTAGTAAACAGCACATGTCCCACAGTGAACACATGGCTTTAAAATTAAAAGCAGTCAGGGCTGGAGAGGTGGCTCAGTGGTTAAGAGCACTGACTGTTCTTGCAGAGGACCTGGGTTCAATTAATTCCCAGCACCTACATGGCAGCTGACAACTGCCTGCAAATCCAGTTCCAAGGGATCCAACGCCCCCTTATGATCTCCAAGGGCACTGCACAACATAGGTGCACTTACATACATGCAGGCAATACACTCATACACATAAAAAATAAAAATAATAAATAAAACATAAGAATAACTAAAATACTCATTACTTTTAGGAGTAATAAATGGAGAAAGTCCACCATGTTGCATTTTTATGCATCCTAACCATGTATATACCATGTATATAATTCTTAAAATTTCATGTCATCAAAAGTTTTCTGAGAACTAACAAATACCTTATTCTGTTTTGGTTTTTGTTTGTCTTGACTTTTTAATATAACTGCCAAAAAGACCCAAAGTTAAAGTTGGATGTTTATTGAAGGAATTATCCAAAATGTAAGTAGCCATGAAGAAGCAAATAGAAGTCACAGATGAGCCAGCCGAGCTCTGAACAAATGCTGTCTTGGGTTCGTTTTAACAATTTCTTCCCAGACACGACTATACACAGGCTTTTAGCTGCTATGACAACATGCCCGACAAGAAAGCAGTGTAAGGAAGGAAGGGTTTGCTCTGGCTCCTGGTTTGAGGACGCAGGTCATGAAGGGGAAGGCTCAGCAGCAGGAGGTGAGGCAGCTGCTCACCCTGCATCCAGTCAGGAAGCAGAGAGACAGGAAGCCTGTACTCTTTTCTCTCTTTTTTAAGAATTCAGTCCTGGACCCTGGCCCACGGGACAGTGCTGCCACCTTCAGTTAAACTGCCTGGGAAATTCCCTCTTAGACACACCCAGAAGCGTTTCCATGGTGATTCTAAGTCCATTCAGGTTGACAAGGTTGATCATTATAAACTCTTTGCACACAGGGGCTTAAATTCTCCTACAGCCTTTTCTAAACTCTCTGGTATTCTTTCTGTGCACAAGATAAGGAATCCTGAGCAGGAAGGTAGATGTGGAATGAGGTACTCGGTTGTCACTGGATTCTAAGATGATGTGGTGCCTTCTCAAATACCCTGTACAACTACTCCCTCGGCCACTGCACAGCATCATCCTTGACCCACACAGAGTCCTCCTGCCCAGGCCCAACACCTTCACTCATTATCTGCTTCCTCACAACAGCATCCAACCACGATCCATTGTCTAAACGCCCAAAGACAGCTTGAGCAAGAACAGTGAGGCACTCAGCACTCAGCACTCAGCACTAGAGGCAAGTGAAGTCGACTGAGCTGCCCCCATGTTCAGCCCTTCTGCAGCTCTCACCAAGACCCAGGGAATCTCTGTACTCTCCTGCCGCCATCCCTCAGAACTTTCTTCCTATGACACAGAAGTGTGCGTGCCTGACGTGCAGCGCCCCCTGTCGGACCCCACGCGCCGCACCGGCACACAAAGCAATTGGTGCTTGGTTTCCACTTGTCTGCCGCCACTGCCCTCTACGTCCCGCCAGCCTCACACGCCCGCCAGCCGGGTTGTTCTAAAGGCCTGTGCAATTGTAAGCATTTGGGGAAATAGCCTGACACCTACACCGTGTTTGTTTCATACTTGATCAGTTTTATTACACCATACATGGTGTTTCCCCACACTTTAAATCCCTTTATATGAGCAGCAAAGATCATAGTTATGACTACATGCAGGTCGCCACCGCTCTGGGTAAAGGTCAAGTCCTCCTTTCAGGCGGCGCGTGTAAACAGCACGCTAGCAAGCTTCTCTCTGCCGTCGGGAATCAGCCCTGTTCCTGCAGAGGCAGACCCCCCCACACCATCCCCCACGCTCGGCAGGTAGGATCAGGAAGCCTTCGGGCCAAATCACAGCAAATTTACCAATAACAGCGTCGGGTCACCTCCGACACCACGCAGCTAAGAGGTCAACCTGGTAATAATGGCTTAAAGACATTGTCATCCTAGGAGGAGGTCATGGAGGGTGGCAAAGTGGATGATCATTTTGTCTTCTGACCACACTTAAGCCCAAAACCACATGATAGGAAAGTCCTTTTGAGACTATCAAGCCTGCCTTTAAGAAAAAAAATATCATTATAATATCTAGAGACACCTCTCTGCCATTCCCTCTTCAAAAAAAAAAAAAAAAAAAAGGGAGGGGGGTTTGCACTCTTACATACATAGAAAAATACACCCTTGTAACTGAAATTAAGTCCCTACTCTGTGTGTAAAATTTATTTCCAAATTGTGTCAGTTTTTATAGGCAAAAATAATCATGAAAAGCCACTGGCTACAAAAAAACTGCAAACAAAGTGAACCTTTAAAGAGCTAATGACTCAAGGCTGGTTGTGCAGACATAAAGTATGTTTGGGGCCTACACTATTTGTCATTAACACGTACTCTGAAAGCTTGGCTAATATAATGTGACACAAAATTAGTCAAACACAATTCATGCAATATTGTTTAATTTTACTCCTCATTTAACTTGGTTTTAAGCAAAATCATTATGTCACATGATAACGTTCACTTGAACAAGAAATATTTCATAATGGTCACTGACTTTAGAAATGAGTTATTAGGCGCTCGACGTTGAACACATTCTTAACTATGGAAACTATAAAGCTAATAGCTTAATCATATTTTGACACCATCTACATACTTTATGCATTATTTACAAGAAAGATATAAAAAGGAGAGTATGAGTATCTCACACGATACTTCACAGTCATAGTTAACTGGTTAAAAATATAACACATTTATCTTCCGGGGACTTTATATTTGCATAGAGGTATTTGCATACCATGTAGCAATGTGCCATTAATGTAAAATTTAACCTTTGTTCTTTCCCTCTGATGTGTAAGGTATACTCATTAAGTTAAAAATAATGGCAAAAAATAAGTCTTCTGGTGATCTACATTTCATAAATTATTCCCCAGAGCAGTAAGGAAAGGTAAAATGTGGGTGGGAAAATGTTTAATTGAATTAATTTCTCATTTTCTCTATTTTTATTTTACAACTCAGAGGCAGAGCAATTTGACTAGTGTATGTCAACCCTGTGAATTGCAAAGGACTACCTTTCAATTACTCAAGACGTCGGCCTCTTAATCCTATATTAAAATAATTCCACACTTCAGGACTGAGACGAATGGGCGGCATCATCTGCATACCTGTTAAATGAATGGCCGGGTACCCAGCAGAGGGGTGTGCAGCCACAGTGCATAAAGCACGGCGCACCATCACTAGACATTTGAGCACAAAGCAAAAGGTTCTTAGTTTGCATCGCATTGTAATTTGCAATGTCGAGTTTCTAATTAGGCCCCTGCATGAACTTTTATAGAAATGAGACAAATATTTCAAACTCTTGTAAGAGGCTGTGGGAGCTGAATATCTGAACTCCACATTCTCTTTGTCAACATATCCTGAATCATATGGAGGCCAGCCCTGGCCCTGACCCTCTTGGGAGAAAGAATACACAGGAAGTCCATGCAAACGAGGCACGTGCTCAGGTCCTTTAGTGAATGGCCAGATCTGGGATAATTATCTCTACCCAAAATAATTTCAGTTTGGGGATGCAGCATGTGCCAGAGTTTACAGTGCCCACTGAGTGAGCCCACATGTTCTCAGTGCCCATCCACAGCCAGCTGAGGGACATGGAAACAGACAGATGAGCACAGCTGGACCACATGGGCCTGGGCATCGGGGGGGGGGTGACCAGGAGACTGGGTCAGACATCATGGAGGCAGGATTGAAAGAAGGCTGGAGAGGAGATGGAGGCCAACCTAGCAGGGGTCTACAAGGGCTGTGTGTATTCCTGGGAGCTCCAAGAAAGGACTGCCTACTTCTCTTCCCTGCCCTGGCTCCTGACCCCCTGGAGTGAATGATGCACGATACCTCCTTCCTACTCACAGATGATGTGGTGATGACTGTGGGCCTCTCCTAGATTTCCAAGAAATCTTTGGTCAGCTTCAACTCCATCTTTCCAGGCCAGCATACATTGGTGCTTACTAAGTGACCCAGCTCCCAGCATGTACCTTGATGCCTCCCCACCCCCCACCTGGGTCACCTTTGTAGGCGAAAGACAGTCCTTCACTGTAATCTCTTGAGTGTAGCCAAAATTCTGTTCTCTGGGCCAGTGAGATGACTCACTGGGTAAAGGTATTTTTCCCCAAGACTGACAACCTAAGTTCAACCTCTAGGACCCAGATAGAGGAAGGAGAGGATTGGACCTCTGCAAGTTGTCCTCTGACCTCCACACAAGTACTGTAGCATGTGCCCCCCCCCCCCCCCAAGCTCCCATCAACAGAAAAATTAAATTATTTACAACTATATATGTTTTAATTTTTTGTCATCATATCCATCACAAGTACTGTAGCATGTGCCCCCCCCCCCCCGCCAAGCTCACATACACAGATAAATTAATTTATTGAAAGATATATATGTTTTAAATTTCTGTCCTCCTACTCAGGGACACTAGCAACTGTCTCAACAACTGCAGTGAACCACCTAGCCATCCATACCACAGCTCTCACTAGCCGGAAACAGCCTCCACACTGCCCCAGATGGTGCAGTGCCTTCCACCAGCTCCCATTCTCCCAGGAAATCTTTTTTTTCTTTTAATGAACATGCTATTTATAAGTAGACGTGAGACTACATAAGCTGTGGTAACGTATTTATTTGGTATATGTAGCCTCATCTTCTGATATAGTTTGCTTCCTCTTTTGGCACCACAGAGCAGACAGGTGCACTGTGATTTGAGACCTTTCTGAAAGAAAGAAAAGAAATGACCCCAAAACACAAATTCTCCAGTAACAAACAGCACTACAGCAGTCAAGCCCGCTTACAGCAGAGGGAGATGCATTAGCAGACACGCCGTGTTCAACTTGAACTTATCCACTGTGCTTGCTGGACTCCAATGTATATGTGATTGTTTTTGCAAAGGTTCTCACCGAGGTAAATAAAATTGTAGAACCTTGGAAACACACTATTATTACAGCAAGAGCTAAGGTGTGCAGAACGGGAAATACCTCTCTGAGGGATAAATTACATGTGATGAGGGCTAAAAGAATACGGGTCCTATTTCAAGAACTCTTCCAGGCAAAGATTTGGCAGTTTTAGCGTTTCTTTCAAGACAATACACATACACCAAAAACATTATTCTTCACAGAGTGCCCCAGAGACCACGGCTGTCACGTGAGCACCATGGTTCCTCCATTCCCTCCAATTCAACACAGATCTTCTTTATTAATTTTAATTTGTCATCAATGGCTTGACAGGCACTCTTTCGACAAGAAAAACTGCACGGGCTCTTTCACCGAGTGTGGCTATTAAAATTAGGAGGGCGATTAGCAGGAATAAGGTCGAACAGAATAACGTGAGTCTAAGTCGCTACCAGCGATATGTGTAACACAGGAGGATTTATTACGTTCACTTGCCGAAATGTAATTTAAAAACAGGGCGTCAGCACCTGCTAAGCCAGCTAGTGGGCTGGCTCCCATCAGCTAAGCACTTCCTGCTAATAGGTTTATTTGCTTCCGGCATACATTTACAATGTTTCTAATAACTACAGTTAAAATAAACTTAATTGCTGCTATCCACTTCGTGTACATGTTGAAGGTAAATATATCATCTGGTGATTGACCCAGATGATACAAAACAGGATGATTTAATCACCAATATTGGCATCGGGAAAAAAATTAGCTTTCATAACCTTCCAGCGAAGATCTAAATACAGTTCTCTGATTGATGGACTGCATGTTTGTGGAACAAGGATGTCACCCAGATGCTAAAAGGCTCCACTCACATGGAAATGCCAGGACATACCAGCACTTGTATTAAGAAGATCGTGAATTTTTTGTCGATGTTAGACATGTAACCGCTGCCTGCATTCTCTTGGAAAAATCACTAACCCAGGCACGTAGCTGGTGCAATTGCTGACCCAGAAGTCCAAATCCGAAATCTCCTCCTGCACTTTTAAAGAATTCAGATCAGCGTTGCTATCTCTAGTCAGTTAAAACTTTTTATTGGGAGGAAATATAAACCAAGGGCTAGAAAGAAAGAAATGAATTTTAAATGTACAGTACATTTTCAGCATGACAGCCCAGCAGGCAAACTAGGTGCCTTTCACTGAGCACGTTCCCGGTCAGTTGGTCTTCACACTGAGCGTCATTTAGTCTAAGGGCACTGCTTACACTCTGACGCATAGGTCATTTGGAGCATGTGTGGCTGGCAGGACGGAGCAGGCAGTCCATGCAGAGGACCACTTCATTATCGGTCAGCACAGTGGTGACACAGCCTAGCCTCCGGCTTACAGGACACCACCCCAGGTGCAGAACAACCAGTTCAGGGCAAGTCTGCAGAACCCATTTCCCCTGCAACTTTTATATCATACCTGTGTATCTGTATAAAAATAAATAATAAATAAATAAATAAATAAAAAACAAAAAAAAAGTTTTTTAAAGACACCCTCATTTTTTAATCAGCTCAGCCACTCAGAAGTGGGTGCTCAAAAACACAGGTTGGCACAAAATTTCAAAAACAACACAGATTATTTTATTTTAAGAACTAATGTGTTTGAGGTTTTCTTTGGGAGGGGCGAGCTCTGTGTAGTTTTGAGACAAAATGAACTCCAGTCAGGGAAGCTTGTGGCTGGTGGTGGGGAACTGTTTCATCACAAGGTGGAGATGTCATGTGTACCCTGTAAGTCTGCCTTTAGACCTGAGAACAACACAGGTGATAAATATCACTGTCTCCCCACAATTGCTGTCTTCTGAGTGGGGCCTCCACTGGATGCCGAGGGGACACGTGAAGAAAGGGACACTGCAGGACGTAAGCCTCGGACTCTTCTCCTCCCCAGGACCGCCGCTTGCTGGAATCAAGTGGGTACCACGGGAGGCAATTTGAGATGCAGTCTCCAGCGCCAGACCCTGTCACATCAGACGATCAGACAACTTTCATAAGAAAACCAGTGAATGCTAAATATTGCCATTGTGCTTACAAAGCCCCTGCTCCTGCTCCCATCTCACCCAAGGAAAAAGAGCAGCCTGGTACCCAGAGGCACATTGTTCCCACCAGCCCCACTCCACAGGATGCCCCTTCCTGTCAGAGACCCCTCCATCCAAGGCGGCTTTTACATAGCGGCTCCATTTGAATCCATGATGGGCTGGATGTTTGTAATTCGACATCAAGCAGCCTTGGTGTCTGGCGTTTATTTGTGCTGTTGTTTTGGCAGGTTATTCAAGGGACCCTTCTCATCTGACATGTCAGGTCGACAATCACAGAGCGGCGGTGAATTCACTTTTACAGTTAGGCAAGCTGAATGCTATTACCCGTGTATTTGTCACTGACCTGCAGATTCCTGCCTCTAATCTGCCATCGGATGGATCCTACAAAGTGAAGAGTCAGGGACACCGTTTCCCAGTAACTGCCTGCTGCCAGCTATTACTGTAAAGATCCTGTGATTTTCTTTTATTTTGAGGAGAGAAAACAAGGCAGCTGCGGTAATAAAAAGGTGTATCAACTAGTCACTTCCTGGCAGATTTGTCACTGCCGTGGATGCAGCGGATGAGCTTTGGCTGTTGTTGCTAGAAGAGGTCTACACTCCAATATAATGTAAACCTGGACTGTGGGCTTCAAATAAAGCCCTATTTAGTACCTTGCATACTGGTAAACAAAATAAAAATGTACACATCTTATAAAGAACTGTCCAAACCCCCACACACGTGCAGAATGCAACTCACAAATCACTCCCTGACAGAAGATATTTTACGTTATATGATTTTGGGATGAAAGTTATTATTTTTTATTCCTAAATCACATTAGCATAGCCACAAAACCATACATTATGGTGGCTCTCCAATAATGCTCCTAAATACTTGTAATGATGGATTGTATCGAAGGGCCTCTGAGGACCCATGGTTAACTCTATCATTCCAAGTTGCGAATTAAATTGCAAAAATCAAGTGCTCATGGTAATTCTTTTATTTCTCCACGTCGCATAATCAGATCGATTCCTCTCTCCTGTTCAGTACATAAATAAATCTTCAGAAATAATTGCTTACCAATAAATAGCTCCTTTCTAGATTCTGATATGCATTTTAAAATTAACTAGGCAGGGCTCCTAAGAGGTGGCATTCCTAAGGTGATGTCTCTGAATCAAAAGCAAGTATTTGTCAAGCCAAGTAGTTTCAGGTGAACTGTTCACACCTGCAACCTTTTACATTTTGGAGGGTATAGGTGACTTCTAAATTCTGTTTGGCTGCACAGCAGTCACCGGGAGCCATGCAAACCCCAGGGCTTCCAGGTGTGTCCATGGGACCAACTCCGGGAACAAAGAAGTCATGCCTCGGTATCCTCCCATCCAGAGCCAGAGTTGGACAATTCCAAACAATAAGACCTGGCCCAAACAAAGGGTGATTAATGACTCGGGGAGCCGCAATGCCACGTCGACCAGAGAGGCTCAGAGTGGGTCTTTGAGGGGAATGAAAAGAGTTTCAGGCTTTAAATATTTACCATTTCATTCATCAGTGGAGCATGTAAACGCAGGAACAAATATTCAAACACGGTTTTCCCCAGACTCCATTTCCCACGTTGTGCTCGCTGTAATGCCTGTTTATGGCAATCAGCGCACTGGAGTCAAAGGCGAGAACAGGGGAGCGGAGCGACCGCAACAATTATTCAAGGGGAGCCGGACGTTCCCCCTGAATTTTGTCTGTCATCAGAGTTTCCCGGGGGCTCCCTGGTGCAGTGTAACCCACCCGGAGGTGGGAAGGAAAGTTCTTGTCATATCGTACTGCGTACTTACAATGTATTGTTGAAACTGTGGTCCATCTCCACGGGAGCGTGAACATTTCATTAGCATCCAGAGGGGAGCGAAGAGGAGACCGCTCCCACGCCTGGAACATCCTTCATTTCCTAACGTGTGTTAAGACACTGTTACTGTTAAAATAACTGTGAGGCGTGTGTTTCCCACTGCAGGTTTCTTTTGCTCCAGGCGTCTCTGTGTGAAAGAGCATGTATGTGTTTTTTACTGTTCAACATGCTTATGATATAGTATTTTCTAACCTAAATAAAAACATCCGTAGCTGTTTTCTTGCAGCATGCCCTCCTCTGGCGCATTTACACAGCCAGTCTGTGCTTGCCCAGGCTCTTTCGGAGCATCTCCTCTGAGGTGTCCGGCATTGTTATTTCCATTTTACATGGGGAAACCCCGCCACTCTGAAAATGAGGTTGTCCAGGGCTGCACAGCTGGCAGGCGGAAGGCAAGGGTTTGAACCCTCCCCTGGACAGATGGTCCCAGCCCTGTTCAGTGGTCTCCTTCCCTGTTCCTCGCCCCCTGTCATGCTGACATTCAGCTTGTGGTCAATGGGAACCATCTTTGAAGTACAGGGGTTTGCTATAGCTCACTCCAGCATACCCTAGGAGGGAAGGAATGCAGTCCTGACGAGCGCAGTGATCATGTCAAGGTGTATCGCGAGTGAGGGGCTAGGAAGGCAAGGGAGAGGATGAAGGAAGGGCAAAGGCAAAGGGACCTGCCACAGGCCAAGCTCGGCTCCCGTGGCCAGCGCAGGATGACTGAGGTAGAGTCTCCTAAATGGGGTATTCATTCTGCCTACCTCGTTCAATTCAACATTTGCTCAGTTGTTTGCAGAACATGAATAAGCCCCACAAGGCCTTGAGCAACCTTCAGCCACAGACCTGGAGCCTCTCTATACCTGCTCCTGCCCGCCCGTTTCCTGTGCAGGGATCTTGCCTCCCTCCCCCAGCTGCCTGGTGGGCGCATCACCTCCCTTCAGCTCTGAGCCACAGTGCTGCTTCCCAGGATCCCAGACCCTGCCCTGTCCTTACTCGCCATGAGGGGAGCTCCCAGAAAGAGGGTCCGCGCTGGTTTTCCTCCAGTCCCGCCAGGAAGCCTGGCAGGCCCCCAGGAGAGCCCCGGGATCGGTGCGCGGATGCATGGGATTTGCTAGGGCTTCAAAGACATAACAGACAATTTAGCCTACACATTATACTAAAATTTCACTTTCATATTTTTCTTGCTTTCTAGAAGTACACTTGACAAATAAAAACGTGTGTTTCCAGGGCACATCCTGGCATTTGGATATGTGTGCATTGCAAAATGATCACCGCCATCAAGCAAATCAGCTCATCCACCAGCACATACCTGTGTGTCTGGCTAGAACAGCTCTACTCTCCAAAAGTTACAAGAGCATCTAGATCATTCACATTCCAGTCTCCCGAGTCTGAAGTCTCAGGCGCTTGGCTCTGTGAGAATGGAGCACCAAGACCAGAAAACCCGCTCCGGAGGTTTCTGAAAACAAACCAGCAACATCGGTGCTGATTTTTGTGTGCGCACAGATGTACACATGCGCACAGATGTACATGTACACATTCACACACGCACATGCGCACACAGCTTGGCACGTTTAGAAAAGAAATTTGCAACTAAGGTCTCTGGGATCACGTAGGGACAGTGCGACTCCACATCTGCCAATGCAGACTTGGCTTTGACAATGAGTCAAGAAATTCTGTTAAATTCAACTACTGAACTATGGGGACCTCACAAGACGGAGGGAAGGAGGAGAGAGGAAAGGGGAAGGGAGAGAGAGAGAGAGAGAAAGACAGAGACAGAGAGCACTTTTCTACTGTCGAGCAATCACAACAAAATGTGTAATATTCCTGGTATAATATATGGTGTGGTGTGTGTACTGGGTGTGTGTGGTGTGTGTGCTGTGTATGTGATGTGTGATGTATGTTGTATATGTGTGGGTGATATGTGGTATGTATGATATGTTTGCTGTATATGGTGTGTGTGTGTCATGTGTGTGTGGGTGAGTGATGTGATATATGTGGTATGTGTGGTATATGTGGTATGGTGTGTGTAGTGGTGTATGTGGTGTGTGTGTATAGTGGATGTGTGTGGTGTGTATGTGATGTGTGATGTGTGTGGTGTGGTGTATGTGGTATGTATGGTATAGATGTGTGATGTGTGTGATATGTATGGTATGTGAGTCTTGTGTGGTGTGTGATTTTGTGGTGTGTTTGGTATGTGTGTGTCATGTGTTTGGAGTATGTGATGTGGAATGAGTATGTGTACTGTTGTGTACTGTGGCATGGTGTGGTGTGGTGTGGAGTGTGTGTGATACATGTGTGGTGTGTGTGTGGCATGTTAAGTGTGTGTGCGTGATGTGTTAAGTGTGTATGTGTGGTGCGTGGTGTCTGTGTGTATGTGTGGTGTAGGTGGTGTGTGGTATGTTTGTGGTGTGTATGGTATGGTATATGTGATGTGTCTGTGATTTATGTGTGGTGTGTATGTGATGTATGTGTATGTGGTATGTGTGTGGTGTTTGGTGTGTGTGGTATGATGTGTGGTACAATGGGTGTGCTGTATGGTGTGGTGTATGTGGTGTGCTGTTTATGTGATTTCTATGATGTATGATGTATGTGGTATGTGACTAAGATGTGAGAGACAGGAAGAAGGACGAGTCTGTCATTTCACTTGTACTCGTTTTATATATGTGTGGTATGTATGAGTGTGTGTGTTCTGGGTATTGTATGAGTATGTTATGTGTGGTATTATGAGTATGTGTGTGTTGTATGAGTTGGTATGTGTGATGTATATGAGTGTGCTCTGTGTGTTGCATGTAAATATTCTATGTGTTGTATGAGTACATTATGTGTGTTGTATGAACATGTGTGTTGCATATGTTATGTGTATTGTAGGAGTATGTCGTTGTGTTGACGGGTCTGTGTGCTTTGTGTTTAGGAGGAGGAGACAGGGACGGAGGAGTCGCCGTGCAGACTTACTGGTTCTTATTTTACAGATTTGTGCTCCAGCAGATCTGCCAATTCCTCTCAGCTTTGCTTTTCTGGGACAAAGGCCAATTTTCCTCATTTTAAAAATATCATACCATTTGTGTTAGCAAAAACTACTATAAATGCCATCAGCTACAGAATTCCGGTTTAATTTCTCTTTTGACTTTATCAAAATTTGAGAAAAGTATCTTTGGGGAATACAATTATCTGTGTTTAGCCTCAGCCCACAAATAAACAGAAACCAACTGTTGGGGGCGGGGCTGTCCTCGAAGCACAAGTTCTGTGGCTAAGGCAAGAGCACAGCCGGAGTCCACAGCAGCATCTGAACAGGGAGTTCTGATCCCATGCCCCACACCATGTGGGCTACCATATTGATTTGTAAGATCCACATCACAAGGATACAGGATGTTTACAGAACACAAATGCTAATTTGTCACCCTGATCCTCAACCTGAATGTGGTAGACTTCTTCACAGATTCCTTTTGGCAGCATAATTAAACCATGTAAGCCCAGTCAGGAGAGTCCTTGGCACTTGAATATTTTAATATTTAAGGCTGGCTAGTGCTTCAGTAATCATTAGACCTAATGACACTCCCCTTGATGGTGTGGTGACTACAGGATCTAATTTTCTCCTCTAATTTCACATAAAATGATCATCTTTCTCAACAGCAATCATTTATTGTTTTGGTAATCTTACTTCTTGGATAAATATTAATAAAGTTCTACAGTTCCCAAAACTATATTTCAGTGTTTTAGCAACTCAGCCCCAAAATACATCTGGAAACTAATTAAGCTTAGGGTACATTGCAGAGGACTAATTTAGAACTTGGATATCTTTACATATCAAATACTTTCAGAATCATGGGCAGTCAGTGGTGTGGATCCAAGTACCAGGGTTGGAGCAGTGGTAACCCCGATGGGGTGAGGGTATTCCCAGCCTGCTCCTGGCCTCTGTCATTCATTGGCCCTCTCAGATGGTAACTGAAAGGGGAACACGACACTGAACTGCCTTCACTTTGTCTTTAATAAAATTTTTAAAAGCAATGCAAGACTAACTCTAAAATTGCATTAAAATGCATCATGTGAGTCTCATCTATGTAGGCAAGTAGCAGGCAGGTCACCGCAAGTCTGACGTTAGCACTGCATGAAAGGGATTCTCCTCAGTGAGACAGAAAGCACCGCACAGCATTTGGTTCTTTTCTGGGTGTCACAGCTGTCTTTGGACGTGACAAATTCCCTTCATTCCTTTTCTCTTCCTTCCCTTGAACTTAATGTGGTTGAGTCTCTTCTCCCTCAAATTCAATCAAACTCTTTTTACGGTCCACCATTTTATTTGTCTTCGCACTGGGCTGTGCCCTGTGACTCTGGTACTCTGTCCCCTTCCAATCTTCCAAGCTCCCTGCCTGTTCTGTTCCTCCAGTCATTGCAATGTGACTCATGGTGAAAGGCCAGCCTGATTCTTCAAAGATCCTTTGATACACATGTATGATCCTGGAAGTCACACACAGACCACAAAGAGGCTGTCAATGTAAAAACCTGTGTTTAAATCCTTTTAGTTTATGGAGCTGACAGTCACTGCAGAGGCCACCTGTCCCCAATTTTCCCTCAACAGAGGCTCAGAAAGGTGATGAGACTCACTCACTCAGAGTAACACAGGCCATGGGTGACATTGGTGGACTGGTACAAGATGCCAGGCTCTTAGCTTTGCATCTCTCATAGGCAGCTAGCTACCAAACAACATTCTAGTGTCAGGGTGACCCAGCCTCTGCAGATAGGCCATGTCATTCTGAAGGTTTCCATCATACAATGTAAGAGACAGAACTTTGGCAAGTTGCATACTAACAGTATCTTCTATCAGGAACTTAGAATGAGATTTGCCACTTACCTGACCCGAGGCTTACATCTCCTGGACAAACCTTTGAGAGTGAAAACTGTTCGTATCTCTCCACAAACACAACAGTAGTGCCAGGAGCATTAGCTCTGCCTCCAATTGTCTGGTGCTTGTCAAGCACTTGGAAAGTTAGAGATTGTTGGCCAAGTGTTCCCAAGAGCTCCTAAAACCCTGACTCCCCATGCTCACGGCTGCTGTATGCTCTCTTTCTGCAAATGAAAGAATTAAGAGTCCAAGACATGCCCCAACTTGTGCCAGGATATGAGCTGCTGAGGGAACAAGTGTGGTCTAACCTAGACCTTTCCTGACTAGGAAGGCACCACTCAACCCAGCTGACTCAAAGTCAACTTCCCAGGCTGCATATGACCCTCATGACTTGGAATGAACTTCTAGGCTGCATCTGACCCCACTGACTCAGTGTGAACTTCTCAGGCTTCAGTTCTATAATTAGCAGCCACATTCCCACAATGAAGTCATTTATTTATCCATCCATCCATAAATCCACTCATCCTTCAGTCCACCCATCCATCTGTCCATCCATCCATTCATCCATCTATCCATCCATCTGTCCATCCATCAGTCTAACCATCCATCCATCAGTCCGTCCATCCATCCATCCATCCATCAGTCCGTCCATCTATCCATCCATCCATCTATCCATCCATCCATCAATCCATCCATCAGTCCGTCCATCCATCCAGCCAGCCATCTGTCCGTCCGTCCGTCCATCCATCCATCCATCCATCAGTCCGTCCATCTATCCATCCATCCATCAATCCATCCATCAGTCCGTCCATCCAGCCAGCCAGCCATCTGTCCGTCCGTCCGTCCATCCATCCATCTATCTGTCCATCCATCAGTCCGTCCATCCATCCATCCATCCACCCGTCCGTCCATCCATCCATCGTTCCAGTCATCCAGCCAGCAGCTTTCAAGGATTCTCATGCTACCTGCACTCACTGAGACCATGAGTAATAAGCCACCATCGGCCCCAAAGGCCTGGCTTCTGCTTCTAGCTTGAGAGACTCCTAAACTTGGCATTTGGACCTCTCTGTTTCCCTCCACACTGACCACCCATTTCCTCTTTTTCATTCTCCACACACCAGCTCATGGCATGGGAAACCCCTTCTCATTAAGTGGACATAGGACACAAGGATGGAAAAAGTCTTTGAAAGAGAAAGCATTGATCATTTCTCACAAAGACAGTTAGCTAGTAGATTAAAGCAAATCCCCTAGGCCTCAGAAGATATCTATTAGTAACTTCGAGAAATTAGAAGAGCCAAAAGGGTTGTTGTTTTTCAGAATTCACAGCTCAGCTCATGGCCCGACACCAGCTGATGCCTCTTGGGGAATCTCCATCCAGCTCAGGTTCATAATTTATGTAATGACATATACTTGGACGGTGATTAGCTACCTTATCAGCTCTGCGATAGAGGCAGCATAACCTCTGGTTTATCATTCATTTATCTGAAGTCATTTTGAATAATATCACAAGATTGTAATGCGATCGTTATACAGTACATCAGGCCAGGGTCTACATGCAGGCTGTGGGGTCAGGGCCCCAGCAGAGTTCACACCCATTAATTTACTCACTTCGTACACAGTTATAAGATTAGAGTCAACAGGGTAGTGGTGAGGTTGGATCACGAGCAGATGCTGTACAAATTGCTAATATATTCCACAGAAAAAGCAGGAAACCCTAGTAACAGTTGCTGTGGTCCTCTCTGGAGCCAGGCTGACACCAGAGTTTGAAACAAGCCATTCAGTGCTCAATGAGGAGGGAGGATTGCCTTTGACTCTCAAGCTCTGCTTGACCTGAAGGGTTTATCGACAACCACTTTGCTGCTATGAAACGCTCTATTAGGAAAACTGTGTCTTCGGGCCACAAGGAGGGTGACAGAAAGGTCGATTCCTCTGGAGCAGTGCTGGAGAGGCAGCTCTGGAGGTGCATTCATGAAGGCGGGAGGGAAGAGGGACCCCAAACTCAGCCTCCAGCATGTGCATGGAGAAGGGAGGACGAGGAGAGGAGAAAAGGGTCACATTCCACAGCCAGTGACAGGGACAGGCAGAGGGCAGAGGAGACTGCACCAGAGGACGGGGGCTTCCTAAGCTGTGGGCACGACTGGCTTTGGTTGTCTCTCCATCACCCCGCAGCCCTCTCATAAGAAGTTGACTGACACAGGAGTCCTGAAGTACCCCTGGGGCCTGAGGAAATCAAAAGCCTGGGAAGTCTAAATGTCTCATAGGACATGGCATAGGAGGAGCTTGGGTGGTAACTCAGGTCATAAGGTGCTTGCTGTGCAGATGTGAGGACCCAAGTTTGATACCCAGAATCCATGTTAAAGAAGCGTGGCATCTGTAATCCCAGGGCTGGGGCGGCAGAAGCAGGAGGATCCCTGGGACTCATCAACCAGTCAGTCTAGCCAAATTGGCAGGTTCTAGGCCAGTGAGAGACCTTGTCTCAAAAAAGTAGACAGCTGCTGCCTGATAAATGACACTCAAGACTGATCTTTGGCCTCTATACACACATACACACTCATACATGTACATCATACATACACACATGCCCATGTACACACATACATACACATACTCATAAATACACACATATACACATGCATGCTCATACATCTAACAGAGAGAGAGAGAGAGAGAGAGAGAGAGAGAGAGAGAGAGAGAATGGCATCGTCTTTGCATGTGAGCAGTGTATATTCTCCTGCAAGACCCCAGCCAACTCTAGGTGACTCACAATGCCTAACTCATGAACCTATTCTGGGAAGAATTGTGGCACTGCACAGTTTAGGGAAACAGGACGAGGAAGGGCATCCCTATAGGTGTTCAACACACACTAAACTTCATCCTAATATTTTCCATCCTGAGCTCGTAAAGAGATAGCCTTTGGATTCAGAGAGCCAACTACATTGGACTCCCTCTGCAAGGTATCCCAGGGCCTCAGCCTACCTGTGCATCCTCTGTGAGATATGGCTGAAACCCTTTTAGAGGCTCCAGAGGAAGAAGGAGAGATCAGGATGTGATATTAACAAAACATGGGTTTGGAGCTGACTTCAGACACCCCTGCCTCACTGGGCTACAGAGTATCTCCAAAGCCAGAGGAGCCCTCCGGCCTTTCTGTGCTGGTCAAGGACCACAGTCAGCAGGAGTCAACCTGGATAGGCAGGTGGGGGTGAGGCCCAGGCCAAGGCTAAATGTTCTTCTCCAGAGAGAGAGCAAAATGTGGGGATCCCCAGCCCCAGAATGTCTGGGCTGTGCCAGGTGAATCAGAAGTCAGCAGCCGGGTCACACACCTAGGACAGGCATGAAGCAGGACAGGTGGCCTGGGCAGACCGACCAAACCTCGAGATGAAGGCTCTCCATGGTTCCCTATCCATTTAACACGGCTCTATGGAGCATGCTTGGGAGCCCAGCCTTACCAAACCTCAAGATGAAGGCTTTCCATGGTTCCCTATCCATTTAACATGGCTCTATGGAGCATGCTTGGGAGCCCAGACTTACCAAACCTCGAGATGAAGGCTCTCCATGGTTCCCTATCCATTTAACATGGCTCTATGAAGCATGCTTGGGAGAGGCCCTGTGGGCTTCCTCAGAATGGTCCCAAGCGGGAGGTGGCTAGTGGGATCATGGGAGAGGGGGCCAAGCTTTCTGCTTGGGAACACCCAGAAGGCTCCCAGGGGCACGGGCATGTGAAGCCCGAGAGAGTCCTCTGCCCTCATCTTCTGCCTCACCTCAGATGTACCCAGAGGTGGAGCTCACTCTGCCACTCTGAGGCTGGGTGAGGATGGCATTTCTTGGGACGTCACTGAGGTCAGCAAGGCCACTCCAGCAGAGCTGTGGCTCCAGGAAAGAGACTGCTTCCTTCTGGTTCTGGAAGGTTCTCTGTCTCCTACTATCTAGCCAGTGGTAGTAATTTTATTTACATCCACCTAGCTCTCTAGTTGGTTTGGGGCCTCGGTTTGGGGTTTTTTGCTCTTCAACTAAGAGTCTGGTTGACTGGTTGCCTTTTTAAAGACTCATTTTAACATACATACATATACGTGTGTGTGTGTCTATGCACCACATACGTGCAGGTGCCTGAGGAGACCAGAAGAGAGTGTTGGATTCCCTGGAGCTGGAGTTACAGACTGTGAGCCACCCGACACAGGTGCTGGGAATTGGACTCAGGTTCTTCCCCTGGAAGAACAGTAAGTGTCCTTCACCACTGAGCCATCGTTTCTGCTTAACTAGCTGCATATTAACATAAATATTATTTAGGAATTTTTGTTACAAATTGCATCCAAGACACAAACATTAGAACTAACAGCAGAGGGTCCTTCTCCTCTGGGGAGTAGCCCTGGCCAGACATCATCAGCTTGTCTAAAAAACAGAAGTGTCTAGACGCCACAGAAACACCCGCTGTGTCTCATCAGCCAGGACTTGGTCGCCACCCGACACAGGTGCTGGGAATTGGACTCAGGTTCTTCCCCTGGAAGAGCAGTAAGTGTCCTTCACCACTGAGCCATCGTTTCTGCTTAACTAGCTGTATATTAACATAACTATTATTTAGGAATTTTTGTTACAAATTGCATCCAAGACACAAACATTAGAACTAACAGCAGAGGGTCCTTCTCCTCCGGGGAGCAGCCCTGGCCAGACATCATCAGCTTGTCTAAAAAACAGAAGTGTCTAGACACCACAGAAACACCCGCTGTGTCTCATCAGCCAGGACTTGGTCCTGGGGCCATAGTAGGCACACAGAAGCTGGGAAGGGAGATGCCTTCACAGGAGAATCAGCAGCCCTCAGGCATCTTCTCCAACAGTGTCCCTCCTGTCCCTCGGTCAAAGGCATCTGTTCCTCCTACAGCCACAGGTGCCCTCCCCACAGCCTGAGAGACACCAGGAAAGGCTGAGGAGGAGCCTCTTGCTCTTCCTTCAAAACTAGATGATGGGTAACTAGCCATGAGTTATTCTATGTGCTAAATGGAACTGCTTAACCACTCTGTTTCCCCTGAGGAAGGCTCAGAGGATGTCTGGAAGGTCACAGTACCATGAAAAGGAAGTTAGCTACCACTTTGCCATTTGTTCCTATGTCATTCCAAGGACGTCTTGCAACTGGAGACCTTGGAAGTTGTACCTAGAACTTTGAGGTGAGGAAAAGCAGGTCAGTCAATGAGGAATGCAGCAAGCCATAGGGCGCCAACGTCTACAGCCATGGAGCCACCTGAGCAGGGCTCAGAAGAGAAGCATCACGACATTCTAGCACAGTCCAGGAGGATAGGGTTAAGGTGTTCTTTAAAATGTACTTGTGAGTTTACATCCAATCTCCCCATGTCTCTTCTGTGGTACTGGAGGATCGCAGCAGCCGGCAGAGTGGGGCTCCCAAGGCTGCCTCTCTTCTACCACAGAACAGTTGGGAAAGGCCCAGAAGACCCAATCTAGATGCAGAGGTGACAGTCAAAAATGATTCAGCAGGAGGGTAACGTGTCACAGCAGGGCCAGCAGGTCAGGAGGGAGAGACAGCCACAGGTGGGAAGGTGAAGGCTGGTCCAAGCAGGCCTGGACCTCTCCTGCTATCAAACTTGGACAGGAGCCAGGGCCTGCACAGAGTCAGAGGTGGGGATTCCATGGGGTACAGCACCTAGGCTGCTGGGAGAGACTACACATGGAAAATTCCTGCCAGAGCACTGGCTACCCTCAAAGGCAGCAACTATTCTCAGAGTTGTGCGTGGCACTACAGCAACTGAGCTCTGGGTGCATAATGCTCCCAACCTAAATTCTCTCTCTCTCTCTCTCTCTCTCTCTCTCTCTCTCTCTCTCTTATCACACACACACACACACACAAAGGCAAAGTCAGGTCCATCAAACTGGCCCATCTGCAACTACAGATTCAGAAAACCCCAGGTTGAAAATCGTTGGGGAAAAAGTGTCTGTTCTAAGTGCGTTCCTTGTCATTATCCCTCAAAAAATACAGTGCAGGACTGAGGCGATGGCTCAGTCAGTAAGAGGCTTGCCGTGTAAGCAGAAAGACCTTCGTTCAACTCCGCAGAACGCACATCAAAAGCCCAGGCACAGTGGTGCACGCTTGTCCTCCCACACTGGGAAGCAGAGTCAGGAGGATCCTGGGAGGCACCCAGCCAAGCCAAGGTGGCAAATTCAAGCCAGAGAGAGACCCTGTCCCCAAAAACAAGGCAGACAGTGCTTAAAGTAGATCCAAATACAGTGAAACACCCAGGGAACCAGCACTCCAGCAGACAAGAGCTCAAAAGGGCACACAGAGAAATGCTTCTTTGTGTAATACTACAAAGCTGTACTGCAAGTCAGTGGAAGGCATACATAGTATTAGACAACACTATTGGGAAAGTTGACTGTTCACATAAACAAAACTAAATTGTGTGTGTGTGTGTGTGTGTGTGTGTGCACATGCGCATACACATGTATGTATTCTCCATACTTTTTCATTGTTTAACTCATAATGTTTAAAATATTGAAATGTTGGGCTGGAGAGATGGCTCAGCTGTTAAGAACACTGGTTGATCTTGCAGAGGACCCAGGTTGGAATCCCAGTACCCACATGGCAGCTAACAACTGTCTGTAACTCCAGTTCCAGGAGATCTTACAGTCTCTTCTGTTCTACATGGATATTGCACGACACGGGTGCACTTACCTACATGCAAGCAATACATGCATACACATAAAATTAAAAAAATAAATAAATAAATGAAATATTTAAAATATTGAAATGTTATAGCTGGGTGTGGTGGCGCACGCCTTTAATCCCAGCACTCGGGAGGCAGAGGCAGGCGGATCTTTGTGAGTTCGAGGCCAGCCTGGTCTACATAGCGAGTTCCAGGACAGCTGGGGCTACAGGGAGACCCTGTCTCAATGTTATGGAGGATAATAATCAGACAGGTAATTTGATATTGTGGGGTTGAGTGAGGCTTATAAAACCAGAAGACAAAAAGACAAATGTTAGGTTTAAAGCACAGCACGATTAGAAGCCGGCCTATGTAAAGAAGACCTACGAATCAATAAGAAAAAGACAAACAAGTCAATAGACAAATGTGTGAAATGCTCAAGCAGGTTCTTCACAAATGAACAAAATCAAAAAGTCAATTAAACACAGGCTAAGTTGCTCATTTGCATTAATACTGCAAGAAATGAGAATTCAGCCCAAACGAGAAAGCATACACCTTCCACACTGAAGAAAACACGTACACCTGATGATACCAAATGCTGACAGGGATGAGGGAAGCAGATATTGCACAGCACCTGGCCCAGGTACAACTAGTCCCATGTCTGACGAACATAGTCATCGGTGCTCAGAGGAGCCCAGAGCATTCTAGCACACAGGCATTTCCAGGCAAGCCCAAGCAAAGAAATGCTGTGGTTGGGGAGCAGAAGTTCAGCAACAGACTCTATTAACAATAGTCACAAGGGAAAACCCAGTGTTCACTGACACATGGGAGCTTTCTAAATTTTATTATTATTTATTTTATGTGTATGAGTGTTTTGCCTGTATGTATATAATTGCACCACGTGCATGCAATGGCCTGCAGAGCCAGAAGAGGTTGTCAGATACCTCTGGAACTGGAGTTACTGATGGTTGTTAGCCACCATGTGGTTTCTGGGACTTGAACCCGGGTCCTCTAGAAAAACAGCAAGTGCTCTTAACCACTGAGCCATCTCTCCAGTCCCAAGACATGAGCTTTAAAAACAAACTTAACATAGACTTATGCACCAACATGAAATAGCTTGAAACGATGCCCTGTTTAAATAACAAGTCACTAAGTCATTTATGAATCAGTCAGTGACAGCAAAGCAGTCCTAGATTATCTCCATTTTAAGGTGATTTTTAAGATGTCTAGGCTTATATACAACACAGTGATGCCATGTGGAGGGGGCAGGGCTGTATCTGCCTGAGCTGTTTGACAATCAGATCCACATTCTTCTCTGCTTGTTTGAGGTTAACAGCCAAATGGCTTCAGACCATCCAGCCTCTCATCTTCAAAACACACTGTTCACAGCCCAGAGTCAGCAAATTCTGTTTTTGTTTTTGTTTTGTTTTGTCCTTCTGAGACAGGGTCTCCCTGTAGTCCCGGCTGGCATAGAGCTCCCCATGGAAACCAGGCAAGCCTCAATCTCACAGAGATCTGCCTATCCCTGCCTCCTGAGTGCTGGGATTAAAGGTGTGCACCACCATGCCTGGCTTCTGCAAATATTTTGAGAGACTCTCTGGCAAGACTGGTAAGTCACAAGTACCTCGTCCCCCAAGAACTGTGGCTCCGGGATATAGTGACTGCCGGATTGGCAGTTCCTTCCCTGTGCTGTAGGGAACTGCTGTAAAAACTAGGGTCTTTCAGGAAGGGAAAGAGGGAATGGATTCTGAAAAAAGGAGTCCTAGGAGGCCACTGAAAGCAA
This sequence comes from Nannospalax galili, assembly GCF_000622305.1. Classification (NCBI taxonomy): domain Eukaryota; kingdom Metazoa; phylum Chordata; class Mammalia; order Rodentia; family Spalacidae; genus Nannospalax; species Nannospalax galili. Next base: position 928,381 of record NW_008329132.1, on the reverse strand, counting down.
AGACAAGTGAGGCTTCAGTTGCTCCCAAACCCAACTTTAAATAAGTGGGTGGCACCTTCCAAATAGTAATGTGTAGGGAAGGGACAGCGCGTTGACGTTTTCAGACAATAAGACAGTAAGTTCAGAGTTTGGATCAGCAAAGATTGGGCCAAAGGCCACCACAGGAGCAAGGCCTGGGCCTCCAGTCCCAGCCGGGCCAGAGTCAGGGCTCAGGGCCTCTAGACACAGCTGGCCAAGAGGCTGTATGGCTTCACCCTTCAAACCTTAAAACTGCTAGGACCCAGACAGGACACCTTCTTCCCCAGAGACTGAATCCATTGTCAATTCAACCAGACAAACTTTGACCATTAACTGGCTTCATCTCCCTTGTGTTAGTCTAATAAATGGTGTCTGTCCAACATGCAAAAATAACTGCAATGAGTGAAACCTAAATAAAAACACTCCAGAACTTGAAACCCAAAGCCCATTTAAACTGCAACATATCTTTGAAAGAATAAAGAAAAAACATTTCTGGGCTGTGAGAGAAAATGAGGAAGGTCATTTGAAAATGCCAAGAATCCGTTGTCAAACCTGTATTAGACTTTGCATTCTGGGCCCCACAAACATGTTTTGCTAACCTGGGCATGAATAAAATATATTTTGTTTATTTTCAGTTTTAAAAAAGCTGAAAACAGATGTCCTGGAATGCTAAGGCAAAGGTGGCACACAGACTTTGTAGTCCAACAAACATGGGGAAGGCACGTGGAATTCAGCGTGAAGAGTGGGGGATGGTAGGAAGCTCGCTGTCTCCGGGCACGAGGACAGGCTGGTGACGCGGACTGCTGCGGCCTTGGATGCAGCGGAGGTGGAGACTTCCTTCTGGCACGCTTGGCCGTCGCAGCTGCTACTTCCGCTGCTCCTGACCATGAAATGAATTAGCCATATGTGTGCTGTGCATGCCTTGAAAGACAAAGGGCAGCTTTAGCTCGCCAGTGGTTTTTGGCTTCTCCAAGGGATCTAGAAGAAACTCCAGCTTCTTTATGATACAGACCTGATCTATTTTGGGACTACCTGGTACATAGTACCCCAGCTTGCCTTTGAGATTTGTCTCCATCTGGTCAGACCGCCAGCCGTCACTACTGTTACTGTACCGTCTTCCCAAGTTGTCCCAGACCTCTTCCAGCCTGGTGTTACTTGCCATCCAGGAACTGGGATCATCCTGAATTGAACAGGGAAGCAGGAGCAGGCACTGTGAGTGTGCTCCCTCCGGTCCTCGGGCACAGTCACCCCAGACCTCAGAAGTGGCTCCCCCTTTCTAAAGGTGATCCTTACTATGTAGTCTTACCCTTAACTCTCGCATGCTGGACTGGGTGACCTTGCTCTGCTCCCCATTAACCTCTCCATCCCTCAGTTTCCTCAACTGCAATTCAAGGAAAACAAAAGGACCACCTCCAATCAAACACCATACAGAGAAGGTTCGGAGACCCCTGGTGCAGGGACCTCATTTCTCATTCCAATGATACACAAGCTAGATGTGAACAAGCCAGCGTCAAGGTGTTCTCTTAATCAGAGAAATATCTCCCAAAGTTTTTGAATGCTCCACTCTTCATGATGAGGTTTGGAGGGTGATGGGAGTATGGGAAAACCCCAGGGAGGAAGGTCAGGGTAATCTTGGAGAAGTAGATGGATCTGGGATCAGCCAGGGCACTGTGGGCTAAGAAAGGACTCAGTGCTCTATTCTAAACTTCTTTGGAAAACTATGACAAATTAAAATACATCCACTTGGTATTTTGCCCAGTTTTATTCATACCTAAGACTTTGAGGAAACCAGACATGTTTACCTAGTACAAGACAAGGAAGTTTTCAACAAAATAATGCAGCATAAAAGCCACTGAGTGACCTATTTCCTTTTATATCTTAAAGTAAGGAGGTTCATGTTCTTAAGCTCATTTTTCTGCCTTAAAGGATAAGGATTTCTAAAGCCCAGCCATGTTGGCTCATGGTTCACGGCCCTCTAAGCCCATTTACATGGGGGTAGATATTGAAATCTTTCCAAAACCCTGAATGTATGAATTACAGCTGCAGAGAATGTAGCTGTCATGGTAGCTCCAGACCATGAGTCCCCCCTACCCAACATTCTCTGTGAATGTCTTTTACATGGGGGGGGGCGTTTCTTTTTCAAATAACTTCTTCCTTCTGTTTTCCTTTCCAATCTCTTTGTCGTTGGTTTTAATCGCATCTCTGCACTTGTGCACAGTTGAACAAGAAAAGAATTGCCACATCCTGCTTCCCAAACCCACACTCTCTGTGAAGACACGTGGTGGAGCTTGCTTGCAGCTCAGGCCCCAGTCGGGCCTGCACCCAGCCACAGTCTCTCAAAAGCCTCTCAGTCTTTCAGAAGCACTTAAGATTCGCCTGTCTTTCTGGGAGAGTGTTTTTCTTTCACAAGGTAAAAAAAGGATAAGGACGAGAAAGCTTTGCAATACTCCTCATGGACAAAAAGATGGGAAATTGATCCCTGGGTTTATACAGTCCTCCTCCAGCACCTGCCTCCTGCCTCCCACTAGAGGCCCCACGAAGCCACGTAGTGGGCTGTGCGATCCCCTGGCTTATGCTGATGCTCCTCCACTTAAAATAAAGCAAAATAAAGTGATTTAAAGATGTCCTATTTTCCAGGTCTACAGACCGTCTGCAGAACATTAAGGGGAATTGGCTATCTGCCCAAAGTGTTTCTCCAAGCCACCTCTTAAATATTTCCCAGGCAGAACAATGTATAAAGCCCACACTGTCATCTCGGAAGAGCTAAGACGGATGCGCTCCTGTTGCTCCGGGCCTCTGCTTGGCCCCAAAGCCCCCAGGTACTGTTAAGTTTCATTGTGATCCAATACCCATCTGCCAGGCTCGAGCCTTGGGGTGCTTTCAATGCCAAATTTATACCGGCTGATATTTGCATGCAAATATGTAGCTAGAAATGAATGCTATAATTAGCATCCATGGAGTGTGTGGGTCTCTGTTCTTTAAGCCCCCTGCACAAATTTGGAAGATACAAAAGTTGTGGATCTAAGTGCAGATTTTCCTTGTGGACTCAAGCAATGTTGCAGTCTGGGTTTGGAGCACAATTTAAAGCCAATTTTGATCCTAAGCATGAGGCCTGTTCATTGAGACGATGTGTGTTTATCCGACAGGAAAACTTCATCTTAGAGCATCTGGAAGGTGAGACCTACAAATCACTGGGGCAAAGAGGAGGGGAATATCCCTCTCCCAGATGCTCCTGAGACCATAAATGAACATGATCCAAGGAGGCCATCATTTCCTATCACCTGTGTCAGGTCTCAGATCTGGGTCGCCGTCCGGTAATTAGGTGAAACAATTAAAAGTAAAGGAAACCAGCAAGAATTAATTCAAATTTAATTGAAGTGAGGCAGCCACCCCCTTGGATGAGCTGGCTGGAGATGGAGCTGTCTGGAGACGATGGCTGCCTTTGCTGGGGTTTGAAAACTGGGGATGAGGAGCACTGACTCCGGGGAAGCCCTCACTCCCACAGGTTTCTGTGGATGGGCTGCCCTTTCTTGTGTGGATGGATGGATCGATAGATGGATGGATAGATGGATGGATGGATGGACAGATGGATGGATAGATGGATGGATGGATGGGTAGATGGGGAAATTTTTAAGTAGAGACTCCTGTTTGTTTCTGAATTTGGGGTACACTCCCAGTTCGTGAACTCATAGTGAACTGCAACCCAAAGCACATCTTATGACAGTGAGGTCTTACAAGCTTGGTGTCACGGGAACAACAGTGTGATACTGACTACAGGCTGCCCCAGGCAGGGACCAGATCCTGTCCCCTCTGTCTCCTCAGTCTATGTGCAGGGCCGGGCACAGAAGAAGCCGCCCAAACCAATTCTTGAAGAAATGAATCCCACAGCCTTCATTTTCCAAGCTCCTCCTCAAATATAATGGTTCTTTTTATAAGCAATGATTTGCTGGTACTTCTTTTTGAATTGGTTGATAGGGGAGATAAACTGGATGGCACTTACGGCTCTGTGTGATGGGGGAAAAATCAAGCTGAAATAATAAGGGGTGAAACAGCTGTGGACAAAGTCCTCTGGCCTCACTTTCCTGCTTTTGAACTGTGACTGAGCAGCAGCTCACCTAGGCATGAGGCCCACGGGGCTGGTGAATGTTCTAGAGAGCTGGTTTGGGGCTGCAACCATCACACTCCATTGAAAAAGAGGTCACTAGGCATACCAGTGGTACTGGCTCTGTGTCTGTAAACTAAACTGTACAAAGCCTCAGGCTCCATTCAGAAGCCTATCCTGGACACCAAAGGCTTGGGACTGACTGGCCAGGAAAGAGCCACAAGAAGCCTCTTTGTGGAAGGGGAATGGAGAACTTGCCATCCATCTTTTATAAGCCATCAAAACAGCCAGGGCAAGCAGCCCCCTTTTGACAGCAGGGTGGATCAGGAGACAGACTTGTACTGGGCAGAAAAAAATGATTTCCAAGGGTTACCAGTCATTGGAGAGGTCCAGGCCCCTGCATTCCACTCCAGCGCTGTTTAGTCACCGGGCCAGCTGCCTTGTCAAATGTGTGGCTGAGTTTCATCTCTGCCCTGGTGACAATGAAGGCCATGGCGTCTATTAGTCTTCACTACAGTCCCCAGGAACTAGTTAAGCTTGAAGGGTGACAGCAACGAGCCCTAGGGGCCTTGACAACTGCAGTTCCCCAGGGCATTGCGATTCGGGGCTCTCCGGAGTGAGAATAACTTTCACTGCTTCTCTGCCTCCTGGTCACTGGGGGCTGGGCATCCTGTCTGGGCTGTAAGGACTGGTCGTTAACTGTCAAGCACCGGCCATGTAGCCTTGTCAACAACCCTGAGCAGGGCATGGGGCAGGATCGGGAGGCGAGGGGTTCTGCGGCTGAAATACTGTGCTGATGCCCCCTGTCTGCACCCAGCTGGTTCTGCCACATCTAAGGGGATGGGAATCTTGATGACAGGTTATGTCCTCCATATGTCTGCTGAATAGAGTCTCAGTTCTCTCCGCTCCACAGTCACACACAACAACTTATCCTGTCTTTCTGTACATCTATGTCAACAGGCCACTCTAGTGACACACACAGAGCAGGGGTCTTAGGCCCATCTTCTGAGCAGGGCAGCAAGCATCCCTGCCCAGCTGCTTACATTCCCAATATGCCCATGGAATTTCCAGGCAAGTGGGTGATGAGTTGATGAATACCAAGCGATGCTCCTTACCTTTAAAAAGGAAATTTACGAGTGCAGCCTAGGGATTTATTTCCTACCCCCTTAGTCCCCACCCCTCCTTAAGTGATAAGAAACAACTGGAACAAGACCCTGGGGTGTCATGCTGTCAAAAAAAATTCTTAATGAAATTAAAGCCCTCACACGCTCACTGGTGCTATTTCGGGCTGCAGCTGAGTGACTGCCTCCACGCGTCTACTGGCCTAGCGGCTTCCGTCTGAAGAGTTGCTGCATGTCAGTTCCCTGCCCCAGGGAATATGGGCAGAATATTTTATACCTGAAGTGGCCTTATTTCCAGGCAATGGCATACCATGAAACTTGGCTGTACTGTGTGTGCTGGGAGACATGCCACTCGGAACAGGAGGCAGGGGGATAGCAGGATGGAGACCAGGACAATGCCTTTAAGTGGAGGAGCTTGTCCAGTCATCTACATTTCTAATGCTGAGAATTTGGAAGACTTCCCTCCCAAACCTATAATTTTTTTTTCTTCCCCCCTTAGAAAACCTTTTGTGGTTCTGAGGTGCTGGAGACCTGTTCCCAGGAAATCTGTGCCATCATTCCTGGATGCTTCAGACAGATGTGCGAAGTCTCAAAGCCACCAACATTCATTACTGCACACTCACTGCCTGACGTTCAGGTCACATCTTTATAATTGTTCCTGCAGACTTCCTTCCTTCCTTCTTTCCTTCCTTCCTTCCTTCCTTCCTCCCTCTGTCCCTTCCTTCCTTCCTCCCCCCTCCCTCCCTCCCTTCTTCCCTCTGTCCCTTCCTTCCTTCCTCCATGATTCCTTCCTTTCTTCCTCTCTTTTAGCATATTTGAAAGGAAATGTAATGAAATTATGCTTTCTCTAGATTCTCACACATTCATTTTTAAACTGACATTTTACTGTGTGTCAGAGTCTTCCTTTTAGATAAGGATTTTGTTCTGCACTGAAGACTATTTTTTTTCAATATGAATTCCACTTCCCAATATAACCTTCTTCCTATGTGAGATTCATCAAATTCCTACCTGAATCGCAAATGCCCATCACTTCATCTGAAATGGAAACGCTCAGAGTGGGACTTCTGGTCACTGTTTCCTGGCTTCCCTCTCAAGTCCCCACACAGTAGTAAAAACGCAGCATAGAGAGGCACGGTGGCTCTTAGAGCATCCCTTTTATTTTCTGCTCAAACGAGTCTGTTAAATGTCACCGTGGCAAAAGTGTTAGGAGCTGCAGTTCAAGACCACTCCGAAATGTCTTGTTAATTCTTCATAATGCACTGACAGGCCAGGCTCAAAAACAGAGCTCTAAGAAGAGGCTGTGACTGCCTCAGCCTGTCCCTGCCAGGCACCTGAAAGCTCAGGAGGGGCAGAACTGGCATTTCCAGCCCTGTTCTTTTCCTAGGCTCAACTATCTGAGTATCGTCCTGATACTTGACATATTGTTTTAATTGAACATATACTATTAAACCCAAGCTGAGGTTCTAAGTCTCTCAATTACCTGTAATTTTTATCTTTAAAGGGGGTGGGGAAAGAGAAAAGCCAGGGAGTCAGTCACCACTGCCCATATTTATTGAGAACCATCTGTTACGCCTCTAATTAAAACCCACTTGTAATGAGCTTGTTAGCGAACAGAATGTGTCAGGTATAGGATATTAGTCATGAAGCAGTTGTTTTGGTGCCCAAATGATTCCTTAAAATCCTATTAGTTTGACAAAGTAATGTATTAGTATTTTGACCCACCATACAAGAGACTTCAAAATAGTATGGCACACAGTTGGTCTAATATTTTTCTGAAATACGTTGCTATTTCAACCTAATATATAGTCAGATGGCCTCTTATAATTGCAGTATCAAATCTTTGCCTCAATTTTCAACTGCAGGTGATTTCAAATGATTAAAGACGTACAACAGGGAATAAACAAAAATGCTTACATGCAATTATTTTTAATTAGTATTTGGCTATAAAGTGTATGCCTTCATAAAAAAGTCTGTTATTCACATAAACATCTGTTACCATACACACAAGGAAACACACTGGAAGGCTGTCATCATATCTCCAAAACAGAAACACTGAGGGAGGCTGGCAGGAAAACCAGCACTTTGAGTTTTCAAACAAAAGATAGAAGTCTAACTGCCAAAACACACGCTAAGCCACACCTTTCAATTAACATCACTCACAATCAAAGGAAGAACATTGCCCGTGGAATTACACTTGAAAATGTTAAAATAGATGGAAAACAATAGCAATTCCCAACACCAGACAATTTCAAATTCTTTTCCTAATTTTGCACCCGTGCACATAATCAGACCGTTTCCTGTTTGCATGCTTTCTACTGGCTACTAATTGCCCAGTTTCTCTACACTCCTGTTTTTGCTGGTTAATACATCCAAACTTTGTGAGATGCAGCGGCTCAAATCCCAAGTGCCGAATATTAGCTGTGTTTCACGAAAGCCTCCAGCGAGGGGAAAAACTATATTTTAAGTGAGCATGCCCCCACCAAGCACAGGGAGAGACAGAGGGAAATAAATTAATACCGTTGTAATTGATAGGAGGAGGTGAGTCTGCTCTGTGGAACACGAAAAGGAAAATGAGACGGGGGTGAGAATCCCTCGCCCATGAATTACTGAGTCAGTGGGAATTGCCTGGCTCCAGTCCGCAGAAGCTCCTGGAAGCACAAGGTTCCAGGACCACCCCCAGCAATCCAAGTTAACACATTCAGTTCACAGTCCCAAAGCTGAGGTGGTTATTAAATGAGCAATACTGAGCCCAAAGACGTATCTTCATTTGCATGAAATACAAACAAACATTTAATTGAATCACAGGAACCAGCCTCTCCCCTCTTGCTGCCTTTGTCAGTGCTCAAATTAGGCAGAAACTGTGACCCCCTTCCTTCTCTGAGGCCCCTGAGAGGCCACTCAGCTTCTGTGAGGGAAAGGCTACTTGCAGCAGGATCCTGCCTACGCTTTGCAAGGTGATGCTCTTCGGCCACCTGAGGGGCACCTTGTACCCCTTGGATGTTGAGTTGGAGATTTCTGTCAGTCTAGCCTGCACGTGCCAAAATATGTCCTGGAGGCCTGGGCCAGTGGACATGTGGACCACAGCCTCTTTGCCTCATGAAGTCCAGACTCTAAGGCGAGGACCCCGAGGAAGGGCTTGTTCCATGACATTGCTTCCTTCACATTTCCAACCCCTGGCCCTCAGTGATCATGCAGAAGGCAAGACCAGAAATGGGGTGCGTCTGGGGAGCTGGTATTAATCTATGACCACAGGGCCTTTAAAGCCTGGTTGCCTGGTAGCCACGGCTCAGGTTCACTCAAGGGCAAGGAGTCTGTCATCAACAGCCCCACGTAATTTAAAAATATAACCAAGAACAACTGAAAGAAATAAATAATGTGATGAGACTAAATCTATTGATCAAGAGCCCCCAAAGACAGGCCATCAATAAAACAGCACAATGACCAGCAAGGGTCAGTTTTACATTAAGAAGCAGCAAATTCCGAGCTGGGGTGGGTCAGGGAGCCAGGCCTGAGCTCTGGTGGTATCCTCTCAGACAGAGAGGTAAAAGATGGCCCCTTTCTTCATGAGGGATTCAGGCTGGAAGAGTCCCAGGTGTCTGCTCTAAGTACCCATTTCTCACATGGGGAACCCTTATTTTTCAACTGTGCCCACTGAGTGAGTGAGCCTGGTTCCCTGTAACACGTTATCTCTCCTTTTGGATCAGCTCCCTTCCTGAGAGGCACTTTAACCTCTTGCTGCCCTGCTGACAGACATTTCCCCTGATCTCAGCCCATGGCTCATCTTCCAAAGCTAAGGGATGCCCGAGGACACATTCAAAGGGCAGGACCACCTCCCTTACTGTCTCCTGATGGAAAGAATTGACCTACCAGGCAGATTGATACACAGAGTCCATGCACACTGTGGCTGGCCATGCCACCTGCAACCTTTGCTTACTCTGGCAAAGGCGTCGCAGAACCTGTTAAATGAAGGGCTAGAAGAAGAAAACACTTTGAAGAGCAAAGTCTCTGCCCACACACAGAATTTGTTGGAACAATGGAATAACTGGTTTGAAGACCAGGATTGATCTCAGACAAACTCTGGGATATGGACTCAAGGGACTGGGCCTCCATGACTAGTCTAGAAATTTCCTAGTGATATTCCCATCCTGGCTAGAAGGGTGGGGAAGAAGAAGGATTTGCTTTGGGCACAGAATTTCTAGTGGGTGCCAAAAAACATAATAATCAACACATAGTAATCAATGCACATTAATCTGCAATCTTGCTCCATCAAATCCCACTAGAGCCTGAGGCAAGAGGAAGCTCTGGAGACATTGTCTGTATGAAAATTATTGATATTTGATTCAAAATCTTCACAGTAATTTGGATTTTTATGCTTTAATTGTGTGTGTATGGTATATGTGTTCATGTGTGTGCAGGTGCATATGCATAAGCAAGTAGACATGTGTGCACATGCACGTGGAGGCCAGAAGTCAACCTTGGGTGTTGCTGCTCAAGTCTTGACCACCTTTTTTTGTGAGGCAGGGTCTCTCATCTCTCAATGGCCTGGAACTGGTTAAGTAGGCTAGCCTGGCTGGCCAGTGAACCCCAGGGATCTGCCTGTGTCCACCTCCCCAGGGTTGGGATTACAAGCCACATACTACCAACTAACTTAAAAGCATGCATAAAACTTGCCCAAGCTCAAGTCAGGCACAATCTCAGCATGCAGAGGGAGGCAGGCATGAAGCCCCACCCCTATCCCAGGAGCTGTTGGCACATAACAGCCACTGGGAGAGGAAGAGTTGGTTTTCTTTAAGGGTGTGGCACCTGTTAGACTAACCACATACCAGAGCTGGCACCACTCTAAGAATATTTGGGTAATACAAATTGGGCTCGATGGGAAAAAGAAAAAACAACCCAAAGGTGGGTGAGCAGGGAGGTAGGAGTAGACCTAGGAGCAGGGGTTGGGAGATGGAGGACTATGATCAGAATACACCGTATGAAACTCTCAAAGAATTAATTGAAAATTTTAATGAAATGTTTTTAAAAACAAAAAAATTAAAATGGCACTGAAATATTAAAAATCCTAGTTGTTGGGCTGGGGATTTAGCTCAGTGGTAGAGTGCTTGCCTAGCAAGCACAAGGCCCTGGGTTCAGTCCTCAGCTCCAAAAAAAATAGATAAAAAATAAAAGATAAAAATCCTAGTTGTTGACTTTTTTGGACGCCCCTTGAATTTTGCATTCAAGTGAGAGCCTGGTTCCCTGAGTGTGTTGTGTGTGTACATGTGGTGTATACACATATGAGTGGAGACCAGAGACCAGAGGTTACTTTGGGAGCCCTCTACCTTCTATGTGGAGACAGAGTCTCTCACTGAAGTTGGAATGCAACAATTTGGCCAGACTGGCTAGTCAGCAAGACCCAGGGATCCTCCTGGTCTGCCTCCTGGGGATTACAGATGCAAAATGTCATGCCTGATTTTTACATGTATGTTGGGGCTCTGAACTCAGGTGCTCATGCTTCCACAGCACTGAGCCATCTCCCCAGTCCCAAAGATTTTTCTTAATAAACTCTACAAATCCTCATTATTCTTTTTTTTTTTTTTTTTTTTTTTTTTTTTTTTTTGTCTTTTTGAGACAGGGTCTCCCCGTAGTCCCAGCTGTCCTGGAACTCACTATGTAGACCAGGCTGGCTTTGAACTCACAGAGATCTGCCTGCCTCTGCTTCCTGAGTGCTGGGATTAAAGGTATGCACCACCACACCCGGCGTTATTCTTTTTTTTTAACTTAAAAAAATGTATTAAGAATTTCATACATGCATATAAGGTGTTTTGATCAACTCCACAAAATCCTTGTTATTCTTTGTTTTTTGTTAAAGATATATTTTATCAATTCTTTGAGGATTTCATACATACATTTGGTATATTTTGATCATATTCACCCCCTAGCTCCTCCCAGATCCACCCCCACACTCTCACTCCCTCCCAACTCATGCCCTCCTTAAATAACCTATCAAATCCAATTTGTGCTGTCCATATGTTATCCTTTAAGAAAACTGATTCTTCTTCCTCAACCCAGAAACCATCAACTGTCAACAGGTACTCAAACAGCATTGGGCTTCAAGAGCACCTCCCCCTCCATGTTAGAATGCTGACCTGCTTGATCGTGTACAAGTCAACTGCAGCTGCTGTGAGTTCATGAGTGCTGTGGTCCTGTTACATCCAGAAGACACTGTTTAGCTCCAGTCCTCCCTGATCTCTGGCTCTTACAATCTTTCAGCTCCCTCTTCTGCAGTGATCTCTGAGCCTTGTGGGAGGAAGTGTGACGTACATGTCCCATTCTTGGTTAAACACTCCACAGTTTCTATCTGAAATGTTGTCTACTACACTAAGAAACTTGGGATGAGGACAGACAGCTGCACTAAGTAGGCAGATATGAATTAATTTTGAGGTCAGTTTGACACCATATCCATTTAGGAAATTAACAGGTTCACCTCTAGGGCCTATGAGCTCCCCAACTGTGGGCTCTTGGCCAGATTTACAGTACCAGACACACATTTCCTCCTGTGGGGTGGGTCTTAAATTCAATCAGAAAGTCCTTGGTTACCCTCATAATATTCATGCCACTACTGCACCTAATGGGCACACCACCACATTGGCGGTCACTACAGCTTGCAGGCTGAGAGCTAGGTAAGGCTATGGGTAACTCCCCCCGCAGTCTATGCAGCATCTTCTGGTACTATGAAAAGTAAACGACAAAGAGAAGGCTTCCCGGTGAGTACTGACTGTATACCTCCGGGTCCTTTGACCAATATGTGATGTTTTCATCAATAGGGTCTTACCATAAAGTTTTGGTGGGTAACCAATAGCAATGGCAATAGCCTGTATTATCTTGAGGGCCTCCAGGACACCCCCTAGGCTCCTCTCCCTCTGCCTTACCTTCCCATTCCTCACTCAGTACAGTGTTTTCCAGCTCCATCTACTTCCCTGAAAATTTCATAATTTACTTTTTTTTTACAGCTGAATAAAATTCCATTGTGGATAGGTACCACATTTTCATTATCCATTCATCAGTTGATGACATCTACTTGTTTCCACCAATGAAAATTTTCATTTCTACATTACTCCAAGGTCTGTTGGCAATCACCTGAATGAGATGTCTTACCTCCATAGTCTGCCTTATAGGTAGCCTTGTGTACAACAAAAACCTTTATGATTATGCGTGATCTTGGCTAACCAAGACCGTTTCCTGCTGGGCCCCTGGTAGATGAAATGGAGTTCTGTTTTCCCTCTCTTGTTTCGTTTTTCTTCAGTTGGTTTGGTTTGGTCAGGTTTTAGGTTGGCGTGAACCCATGTATTCGAGGAGGACTTTGGGCTCTTGTTTCTCCTGCTTCCACTTCCCTAGTATTGTGATCACGGGCACAGGAGGCCTCCACTCCCGGCTCCTCTCCTGTGATTAATGCCTTACTGGCCATTTTAACTAATTCTGAAGATGGTTTAATTGCAGAGAGACTTTAACTTACAAGTGTGTCTCAGTGTTTTTCAACTTTCAGTTCTTTCAGAACTCCTAAAATGTACCCGATAACAGCTACAACTCAATAAATGTTGATTGATATTGGTACAATCATTTAATATGTGGATTTAAAAGTGTGAAGAGTGAGCTTGGGGAGATGACTCAGTTGGTAAAGAACTTGCCTTGCAAGCATGAGGACCCGAGTTCAGATTCCCAGAACCCACATAAAAAGACTGGGCATGGTTATAACACCAGTGATGATGATGTGGGGAGTTCCCTGGCCACCAGTCTACCCCATCTGTTAAGTTCCAGGTAGTAAGAGACCCTGTCTCAAACAAAGGGGGAAAGTATGAGGCCATCCTCTGGTATACACATACTTTTGAAGAGTGAAATTAAGAGTCAAGAAAAGACTGGAACCACAAAGCTGGGTCTTTAAAAAAAATTTTTTATGTGTACGTGTGTGTGTGTGTGTGTATGTGTGTGTGTGTGTGTGTGTGTGTGTGTGTGTGTGTGTGCACAGATACTTCAGTTACCAGAGACCAGAAGACAGAATCAGACCCTTTGAAGCTGGAGTTATAGGTGGTTGTGAGCTGCCCAGTGTGGGAGCTGGGAACAGAACTCAGGTCCTCTGCAAGAGCAACAAACACTCTTAACCACTGAGCCATCTCTCCAGGCCCTAAAGCTAGGTTTTAATAAGAGATTACGGATGCCACAAACTAGCTGAGGCATAACGTTTACTAAATATTTTAGGAGTGTGTAATAAAATAAATCACCAGGGTGTTTTCAATAGTTTAGAGAACATAATAAAATCATGTCCAAGTTATTTGAATGATAGTGAAATACGCAATAAGATGTTGCTCGGCACTCTTAAATCCACAAACGTCCTTAAGTTTGCTTTTGTTCTGTTTCACAATTAAAACACTGCCTGGATTGTATCTAGCAACTTGTTCCTTCATTCTTTTTTGGTCTTCTGAGATAGATGAAGCAGTGATGGCTTCTTCTGCTGGCTCTATGTCCTTCACCTATATTTCCCCTTTAAAACTGGCTCCATCTTTAAGGGTTCCCTTGACCTGACCCAGGAGTCCAATTACTGATTCAGACGTGTTCATAAAAGGGTCAGCTAAGGCTCCCAATGATGTGGGACTGTGGGGAGATCATTTCCTTCCTCCTCTGTCCTTTGGCTTGAATTTGGAGGGCCACAAATGGGACTCAGGAGCTTCTGGGGTACCTGAACAAGTCTCACAGAAATAGCTGTGTGCAGAACAAGGCCAAGCTGAAGAGTAATATGAGAGAGAGAGAGAGAGAGAGAGAGAGAGAGAGAGAGAGAGAGAACAGGATCCAGTTGTGCAGAGCTGTGACTCTCCACATCACAAAGTAGCTAGGTTCCTTGAGTTTCTGACATTCGCCCGAGCAAAACCAGCTAGCATACCTGTCTGGAAAGAACACAGTAAGGTGAGCATCACAGAGACCCACCAGACTCCACAATGTGGCATTTGACTGTACGACTACTGACACAAACACATCGGTTCTTCAAGTTTCCTGATGCTAAACGTTTCCCTCTTTTTAGCACTTCACGTCCCACCAGACAGCACTTTGGCTGCTCCATTAAACCAGTTTATGCAGCTATGAGCTGCTACATTCTGCTCAGGAACTCTGGGGAGAGAGGACTTAACACTTGTAGTATAAATTTGTAAATTTGTTATTGTTTTTTTTTAATTTCACTGGAATCAGATCTTGAAAAGTAGATGCCACATCTCAGAAAAGACTTATCAATAAATATTAAAACTTGGGCTGGAGCAACGGCTCAGTGGTTTAGAGTATGTATTGATCTTACAGAGGACCTATGTTCAGTTCCCACTACCCATGTTGAGTAGCTCTCAACTGCCTGTAACTCCAGCTCCAGAGGATCTGACACCTTCTTCTGGACTCTGTGGGGTACCTGCATTCATATGCCCAAATCTACACACAGCATACACATACACATACTTTAAAAAATAATAATCTTTGGGCCTGAAAAGATGGCTCAGCGATTAAGAGCACTTGCCTCTTTTAGAGGACATGGATTTGGTTTCCAATACTGGCTCCCAACACTGTGACTCCAGTTCAGGGTATTTGATGCCCTCTTCTGGCCTCGAAGGGCACTAGGAACACAGAGTGCACATACAGACATATAGGCAAACACTCATACACATAAAAATAAATAAATCTAAAATAAATTCTAAAAGTTGCTGAAAGGGCTTTGGTAAGAACTCAAAATACAGGAATCACTTTTTAACTCTCAAATTCAGTGATTGCTTTTGATCCCACATATTTTTTATTTCCCTTTTTTACTCTTCTTTTATTCTTTAAGAATTTTGTACATCTACACAATGAAGTGCGACCAACGCACCCCACATCTCTTCTCCAGCTTCTCCTCTCCTTTCTTCTCTCCAGTCTCTCTTCTCCCAGAAGAGACTCACAAGTGCTTGAAGTGGTGAGAATAGGAGACTTAGTGCCCAGCTCTGAACTGGGATCTGCATTGACCTCCATCAAGGCTCAGGGAACATGAGGAAGAGGGGCGGGAAGAACGTAAGAGCCGGAGGATGGAAAGGAGTCCTGTGCGAGGCTGTCTTCTGGGCACATGCAGCCAGTGCACTCACAAGACACACAGCAGCTGTGGCTATCTGCCCAAGACCTTCCACACAGATGGGGCTGTCTGGAGAGATGGCTCAGTGCTCTCTTTCAGAGCACCAAAGGTTGTCTCCCAGCACCCACATGAGGCAACTCACAACTGCCTGTGACTCCACCTCCAGGGCATCTGGTACCTTCTTCTGGCCTCCATAGGCATGTGTGCAAATGGAATAGATTCACACAAGCATACATAAATAAAAACAATAAATCTTTCAAAAAAGAAATAAGATTGGAAGCTCTTTGGACTACATGATCCTGGTAGGCCCTGGGGAACTGCTGCTGAGACAAAGCCAGGCTCTGGCCTGTGCCTTCCTGGCTCAGGTTCAAGGACTCTGGAGACCCAAATTTACTTCTAGCCAACTATTAAGGGAGAAAGAGAAATAAATGAACTGTAATCGTATGTATTTTAAAATAATTCATACATTCATCCAACCAGAATACACACTTCTATTCACATGCAACAGGGATTCATCCAACCAGAATACATACTTCCCTTGACATGCCACATGGATTCATCCAAACAGAATACATTCTTCCATTGACATGCCACAGGGATTCATCCAACCAGAATACTTTCATTGACATGTCACAGGGATTCATCCAACCAGAATACATACTTCCATTGATGTGACACATGGATTCATCCAAGTAGAACACATACTTTCATTGACATGCCACGGGGATTCATCCACCAGAATATTCACTTCCAATGTTATGTCACTACAGCTAGACATTGGACATGCACTGGGGTGTCGGTAGACAGATTTCTTGTCTTTGTTGGGCCTGTGATTTGGTGTGGAGCAGAGACAAACTATAAACCAGCAACTAAACACTATTTGTAAATTTAGATAAGCACAAGGCTGGAAGAAAGCTGATTTTTTAAAAGAATAATGGGGCCACTTGCCTTCCCCGGGAAGGGTTCAGGTTTTCTGTCACTGCGTCCCTAAGAAGAGCATTTTTTCTTATAGTATTTGTCCTTCGAAGGATGAACATATCTAAAAACCAAACTATAAACATAGCCAGGTTTGAATACAAATAGACACTCGGTGGAATATTGTAAACCCTTGTGGTCCATCATGAATTCATTATTAGAGGTTGCAAACAAGACATTTTCCCGAGTGGAATAGGGCTTTGAAACCGACACAGGACAGATCTGGAGCCTTCTTCAAATCCCAGGCCTGTCATTTTCTGTTTATGTGGCCTTCGACCAGCAACCTCTCCTGCCTGTGTTCTCATCTGTAAACCTGGGTGTTAGGATCACGGGGCCTATCCAGGGGGACTCTTCCAAGGATGAAATGAGATCATTCCTAAGCAGGGTTCAGCCTGAGCCAGGGGAAGCCCCAGCTCTGTGGGGAAGGGAGCATCCTTGGAAGTGCTAGGCTGCAGAAGGCATGTCCCTATCCATCCAAGTCTGCACAGAGGAGGGCTGAGGCTAACAGCTCACAGCATGGCCAGCCTGGGGAGCCACCTGGAAACAGGAATGGCTTTTCACAGACAGGAGTTATTGGCTTGTTCCTCCAGCCTTTGGCTCTTGTAATCTGTTGTCATGTGACTCTCTTAACCCTAGCTGTCAGGAGCCCAATCCACAGGAAGTTTACAAACATCCCTTAAAAAGATGAATCAAGGACTGGGGAGACGGCTCCGTGGGTAGAATGCTTAGGTCACCTTGCATAAACACCTAAAGAGGTGGAAACAGGCAGATCCTCAGGGACTCCCTGGATATCCACTCTCCCCTACTTGGGAAGTTTCAGGGGAGTGAGAAACTTCTCTGAAAACAAAGAAAACAGGTCTAATATGGGACTGGAGAGATGGCTCAGCAGTTAAGAGCACTGGCTGCTCCTTCAGAGGACCCAGATTTAGTCCCCAGCATCTACATGGCAGCTAACAACCACCAGAAACTCCAGTTCCAGGGGATCCAACGCCCTCTTCTGGCCTCTGCAGGCATTGCACAACACAAGTGTACTTACATACAAGCAGGCAAAACACTTATACACACAAAATAAAAATAAATAAAGTAAAAACTGCTTAAAAAAAACAACCAGATGGATGGCACTTGAACAACAGCTGAGAAAATACTCTGGCCTCCAAATGTGCACACAAGGACACACATACACAGTGCACCTGCACACACATACATCTGCACAGTCATGCACAACGAACACAAGCTGGGCATGTTGGTGCGCTCCAATAATCCTAGAATCCGGACCTGACACAGGAGGGTTTCAACTTGAAGGCTAGCCTGGAACACACAGAGCCCCACACTAGCAACCCCCCCCACACACAATACAAGGTAGGTAACCAAATGTCTCTGGTTAAAGATGTATCTTTTTGCAGCTTCCATTGTAGCTGCAGTGGCCTCCTGGCTCAGAGGCACAGTTTTAAGAGTGGGCTTTGGGGCTTTCTGACCATGCAGAGCAGAGAACTGTGAAAGAAAAGGCCTTCACCAAAGACCTGGCTACTCCAGAGGACTGCAGAAGCCTTTTTCTCCAATACTTGGTGTGATAAGAACTCTAGTGTCTGTCATAGCAAACAGGGTGGCTCAGCTCCCACCCTCTGGGACATGATGGACTCATTTCTTGATCAGAGCAGGAAAGAGTCTTGTGAGGTTTTTGGTTGAGAGGGAAGAGGCCCCAGGCTATGGCCCCAGGGAGACAGTGAACGAGAAACAGCTCCTTGGTTCTGGAGAGAAGGAACTAAAAGCTAAGGGCAGTGCAAGGGAACAGAAGGGACACAGGAAGATGCCACACCAGGCAGAGGAAGCCAAGCCCAAGCAGAGTCCATGGGGGTGCAGGAGAGAGATGTTCCCTGTGCAGGGAGCATCTGAGGGGGTTTTATCAGACTGATGGCACTGGGGTCCATGAAAACTCAGTCTCCACTTCTAATCTTCAGTAAAGCTAGCCCCTCACAACAGCATCAGGCATGAGAACTCAGGGGCGGGGGGAGGAGAGGTGAGTTATCCAGATGAAGGGGACAGAGACCAGGGAAAACAGAGACTTGGTGTTTGACAAGAAGATACCTAGACTAGGGTAAAAGCCCAGGAGCCCTTAGAGAGAAGGCAGGTGAGCCCAGAGAACTTGAGACAGGTCTAGTCATCTTTGTCATAAATATTTAGAGATAGAATAATGCAAGAAGTTTGGAATGCTGGAGACACCCAAGCCACACAGGCTGCAGTTTCCACGCATGTATCAGACTTCCTGTTTTCTGACATTCCTCTGACAAAAGGAAGTGGGTCGTGTCTTACATGGGCTTTGTTGTGTGTGGCTGTTTTGAGGGAAGTCCATTCTGCAAGCCTTCCCACCAGCCAGAGGTGATAAGGAAGTTATTTATAATCTTTGCACTATGAAGAACATGAAGGCTAGCAGACACTCCCCTGTGCTATGGGGGGGGGACCTCCATCCACAGTGGAACCCAGGCATCCCCAGGCAGGGGAGAGATGACTTCTGGGAAAGAGCAGTCTCTTGGTCTATCAGTGACTGAGCTGTGTTTATAGAGAGGCCATCAGGATGAAGCTTGGCCCCCTTTCTGAGGGACAGACACACTGGCCACCAGATTATTCAAACCAAGACTCAGTTTATGAAATGCCTAAAAATTAAGTCCAGCAGGAGACCCTAATTCACACCCACATGGTCCTAACTTTGTGGAAAGGTGTGGAACTCTCTCCCAGCATAAAATGATGCTGGAGTTGAGTGGGCCTGTGATAGTGTACCTGAAGATGCAGAACCACTTAAGAAAAGCTTTCTATTTGCTGAGTGAAAGTGTATTTTGCCTGGTGGTTTCCAAGGAAGCTGCTAGAACAAGCTGTGGGGGGATCACCCACCCCAGGAAGAACCTGGCTTTCCCTCCGCGCCCTGTGAAGAGGGGAAGGACCTGCCCTTTGTCCCTGGCTGAATCAGAGGAACAGGCTCAAAGATTTCAGGGAAATGCTTGTGAGTTCAACAACTTCTTCTCCAAGACAGCCAAATAAAGCTTCATCTAAATTCACGAGAGCTTTTGGCTCAAGTCACACTACTAGTCTGAAAACGGAAACATGAAATCACACATCTTAGGTCAGAGGTTCCAATAAACAAACCTGCTCAGTTGAGATTGAGTCTTGATGGTCAAGGATCGTCTGGACATACTAATAGGAAATGAAGGCAGATGAGGACAGGTGTGAATGTTGCCCATCACAGGAAACTGAGAAGAAGGCACACATCTCTCCATGATCAGGAGTTCTGACAATGACGTTCTCTTGGTCACTAGAACCCCATTTCTTTGAACTGTAGTAAAAAGAAAAAAGAAGATAAAATCAGAATTGAACCTCAACATATCTTCTTTCCTCCACGTGGAAATAATTAGCTTATTTTTAAAATAGCTTCAGGCGTCATCATTTTTCATTACTAAAAATGTTTTATAAATAAAAATAATTAAAGCCCGGACTTCTGTTTAACTATGGAAGAAGGAATACACTCGTTTATCTCTGGCCCTTCCTGAAAGAGCACTGAAATGAGAGTAATGGAGTTAAAAAAGTCATGAACGAATGACAGAGAACATGGGACAGGAAACTACAGTCAGCGAGCAAAGATACCCAATGGTGGGCGACAAAGCCTATGGTGAGTTTAAATGTGAGGAAAGCACGGACAGCTGAACTGCCCCCCTGGTAACTGTTGATTTATGCAGCAGATCGCCAGGAAAAGCTTAGCTTTGGAAGCACACGTTACCCCCCAGTGCATCAGAACAGGACCACGGTGGGAAGGGAGAAGTGACCTTCCTCAGACCACAGGTAGTTTCCCCACCAAGCCGCGTTCCTGCTGCCCGTCTTCCACCACAGTGCAACACACTGCTCTCTGGAGAGGTTGAGCCCTACGCAACCTGGACTTGGGACACAGGGCCAATCAAGGATGAAGGCAAGTTGCCACACTGAAAGCCAGCCAGCCAAGTGTCAAGAAGCTAGCTGGCCTTCCTACTCTGAGACCATCCAGCCTCTGGTTGGACACTTGGAGGACTTTTCTCTAAAGACACTGTACCACCGAAGGAGGAAGTCCTCCAAGACAACTATGTGGTCCAGAGCATGGCATCTGTGTGACCTGTTGTCAGGTGACAGGGCCACCACCAACAAGCCCCATGACTACCAACAGCAGCGCCTCCTATCAGCCAATCAGGAGAGGCACTAATCTAAAAGAATGACATCACGGTAAACAAACAGGAGGAAACAAAGAGCCCTTAGGAAACAGAGATGAGGGAGCAGAATCCAGGGCCAAGCACACACTGTTAAAATTCTCAGAGATGTTGCGTGTGCCCACAGGAAGCAATGGAAGGCTGTTTTTAAAATGGAATACTCAGGAAATTATAAAGAGCTCCTGAAAAATAAAAGTAGAATTCAAAAAGGTTTTTTAATGCCATGGCAGATTTGGAAGATAAAATTGAAGAAATCAGAAGACAGGATACATCTCAAAGACATGAAAAACTGGAGAGAAAAGAAGTTTATGAGGATCCATCCAGGTCTAACATTTGAATAGTATAGTCAGAAAGGCCAGGCATGATGGCACACACCTTTAGTCCCAGCACTTGGGAGGCAGAGGCAGGCGGATCTCTGTGAGTTCAAGGCCAGCCTGGTCTACATAGTGAGTTTCAGGCCAGCTGGGGCTACAGGGACACTCCGTATCAAAAACACCAAAAAACAACAACAACAACAAAAGTCAGAAAGAGAAAGCAGAACAAGTGATGAGGTATATTAAGAAGCATTGTTTCATTAAAACATTCTCACAGTTAAAGACCAATAGTTGCTAAATTCCCTGTCAACCAAATACACAGTTCAGTGAATAAGCAATCCTATACAACCTTCACTATCATGAAATTCTACAAAACCAAAAATAAAGGGGAGAGTATAAAATGAAAGAATGGGGAGAAAAATAAGACATATTTTCTGTATTAAAATAGTATGTATTAGTTTCCAAAGGCTAATAACCAAAAATATTTATAAAGAAACTAGGCATTGGGGCTGTTTTTTTTTCAGCCTCTTCTGACCTCCGTGGGCATTGCACGACATGGGTGCACTTACCTACATGCAGGCAATACACACATACACATAAAAAAAATAATAATAAATAAAATATTTTTTAAAAAAGAAATTAGGCATTATTTTGGGGCTGGAGAGATGGCTCAGTGGTTAAGAACACTGGCTGCTCTTGCAGAGGGCCCGGGTTCGATTCTCAGTACCCACATGGTGGCTAAGAACCGTCCTTAACTCAACTCCAGTTCCAGGGGAATCCGGAGCCCTCTTCTGACTTCCACGGCATTGCATGACATGGGTGCACTCACATACATGCAGGCAATACACTCATACACATAAAATAAAAATAATAAATAAAATTTATAAAAAGAAATTAGGCATTACTTTGAAAGATATTCTGTACAGTATCAATACTTGGGGGTTGTTTGTTTCAGAAACTTCAGTAACATTTATTCTTCAGTTGTTTGCAAGCTCAGGAAAAGTCAAGGCACTTGAAAGGTTCTTCTGATTTAGCAGGGATTCTGGATTATCTCCTTCAAAGAAAGTCTTCAAGAACCAGGTTTCATTGCAGTTCAGTTTGGGAAGCTATTTTGCCTTTCCTCTATATATTATTTTTTATTTTGAGCATTTTATATAATAGATCTTAATCAAATCAATACCCCTCACCCCATCCACCTCCCATATGCCCTCCACCAGATTTCAGGCATTCTGTCATATATGTTAAATCCTATCCAGTCGAGCATTTGTACTCATATGTCCCTTGGTACAAGCTCATCCACCGGAGTCTAGTCAGCATCTCTAGAATCACTCCCTTAAAGAAGATCTACTCTTCCTTATCTCACAGTAACCATTTGCTAATAGTTCCTTGGCTAGGTTTGAAGCTACTAACACACTTCCCTTGTTCCATGCTGGGATTTTGAATAAGATAAATTTAAAAAGATAGGAATTAGGTTTCTCAAAAGTTAGAAGCTAGGCAGCAGTGGACTAATTTCTTCAAAATTCTAAGATCACCTGAAACTTTGATATTTTATACACAGCTAAATTTGAAGCACTGTTAGTCAAGTATAAGACGTGTTCATCACTGTAAGGGGAAAGTCAACATGTGCATGGTCTCAAAACGGAGTGTCCTGTGTCATCTTTACCTAGATCACCACCCCAAAACTGAAATAGAGGATGAGGGAGTTTGGGAAGGGAGCTAAGACATGGAACTGACTAATAACCTGTGCACAACTGAGGTAAAGGAAGTTTCTAACTCACGCAAACGTGTGGCATGATGCAAATAGAAAAGGTCAGCGAACTTAAAAACAATCACTAACTTCATGAAAAACAAAAGTTTACAGTGAAATACACATAATGAAAGTAAGTATCTCTACACAATATCTACAAAGCCATAGTAACAGTAAATTGCTTTAATCTACCTTGTGTGTCCCCCCGCCCCCCCCCCGACACATACACACATGCCTCAAAGAAGCAGTAGTCATGGTATCTTAACTTGAAGAAGGGCTCTCTGTTAGGGAAGGAACACATTACTTTCCACGAGGAAAGTGAAAAAACACATTCTAGAAAAACTATTTGCCATGCAACTTATCCGCAGAGGCACCATTTTCCTAAGGAAACTGGATTTCAAGGGTTGAGCTGACCCATCTGCCTGCATCTTCCTGGGATTCAGGCTCCTGGAACTGGAACCGAGGCTCAGAATGAGGAGACTTGTTTATGGCTGTCGGCTTCTAGCCTAGAGGACCTTGACACCAGATCTGCCTAGCTTCCTAAATAATCAGATGCTAAGCACTGTCTCACTGCCTTTGTGTTTGTTAGGACATGGGTTTGCCTGTTGCTACGGAGGAGCAAAGGAGCAGTGCTAGCCAGGTGCAGCAGGGTCGCTGTGGTGGCTTGGTGAGCTAGGGACCCAGGCCTCTCTCGAGTGCCCTTCTCTCTCCTGGGGCAGCTAAGACAGGACACAGATCCTGATTCTAGGTGACCTGGATTAAAGTCTCAATTCTGCCATTTACTGGCCATGTTATACCTACATGCCTCGGTTTCTCCACCTGTAACCTGGGGATAATGGTAGTGCCATTGTGAGCTAGCAGGAGTATAGCACTTTGAAGATGAACTGCTCTATACTGGAGGCTAAAGAAGCAGTAATGACTACAGTTGGCCCATCCTGCTGTGGCCTCCCTTCACTGGCCCAAGGTGCCTCCTGGTGATACCCACACTGAAACTAGCAACAAGAGAAAGAGATAATCTCTCTTTTGTCTGATCGGAACTTAACGTGTGGTCCCCAAAAGCTACAACTTTGACATTTTATAACTGTTAGTCCAAAAATCAAACTGTTAAGGGATTGGCTTGTCAGAACAGTCAGAATGCTTTCTATATTAACATGGGGTTGGGAGTGTGTTTAGTTTTGTTAGGTCTTGCTTTTCTCTCTCTCTCTCTCTCTCTCTCTCTCTCTCTCTCTCTCTCTCCTTCATTGCTTTTGTTTACTGGTTGGTTGATTGTAATTCTTTTTTTTTTTCTAATAAGATAGGGTCTCACTCTGCAATCCATACTGGTTTGGAATTCACTGCCTCATCCTCAAAAGGCATGACCCACTGCACCCGGCTGAGATGGGCTTTTTTTTTTTTTTTTTTTTTAACCATATTTAAAACAAGATAGGTGACAACTGTCTTTGTACACAGAACCGTGTACAGAATATCACTTGCACTTTTCTTGAACTTTATTATCATGAGTTTGGGTGCATTTTTTAAAGGTGGGTTAAATTAAACTCTAGCAAACAACCAGTCTCAGTTTCCTCAGCACAGCTGTGGGCTGGGAGCCGCCACAGCAGAAATCTCACACGGGAACCTTATATGTGCTTTGGCTGTCTTGTGCAGTTGGAAGTTATAAGAATGGTTTTCTTTAAAGCAATATAGAAACTTTTTTATTACAGACAACTAAATAAAGCCTGGCAAAATACAATAGGTTCATTTTTTAGTGTAGATCTTCAAATTATAGAAAACTTGTCTCTTGGCCGATTTGGGCTTGGAACCAAAAGAGACGCCTCTGCCCTTGTCCTTTTCGTTGTGCTTACTGTGGGCAAGAGAAAAACCCTTCATTTCAAAATACTCAGGCCAAGTATTGGGTAAGAAGTACAGTGGCTCCCTTAACTACACTCTGTGTGGAAAAAAAATCATATTACTTTGGTCATACTAGCTCGGTTTTTTGTGTATATGTTGTTTTCAGTCTCTGAAAATCGAGTACTGAGAATAAGAAAGTTAAAAAAAGACAGAAAAGCTTCTGTCACTTGCAAAATATTTTGATAGTCTGATAAACCATGTTCTAATAACTAAGGTAGACCCAGGAACAATCAGTAACTGAAACACCTAGTGTTTAAATTTTCCCAGCCCTTGCTTTTCTCTAGGTGTGCTGGCCCTAAGAACACAGCAGGTATCTTTCCATTTCAGAGCACAAAAGACCCTTCTTCGGCTTTCAGTCCCTCCATCCTCCCTCTCCTTTTCTTAATTAACAAGATCTGAGATCATTTGGCAAATTGTAACCATAAAAGTGAATATTGTCACTGGTAACGTTTTATCACTTGCAGAATAAATCTCGCTGCTCCGTCCCTGTGTACTTCATAAACGTCGCTTCTTCCTCATATTTATCTTGTTTTCAAAATCCATTATGCGATTGTCATTTCATTGAAATCAAAAGCTGTCTCTTAATCACACAGGGATAGGGTATAAATCACCAACCCATCTCGCTATATGTTCATTTTTTAAACAATTATCGCCAAAGGCCTATTTTTGTGGACAAAGATCAAAGCAGATTTTACTGGGTTAAAACTAAGACCTGTAAAAATCTGAAGTCTGGAAGACAAAACAAAGGGTTATCCGTGTGTCTCGTTCATGGTGATAATGTCAGGCGTGGGCTGGTGAAATTGCACAAAACGCATTAGGCTGACAGCTTTGGAGAATATGGTGGAAGCTATGTTTCCCCCATTCTTAGGTTAGCTTCAGCAAGTAGAGGTCAGAGCTTCCAACAGGAATGAGAAATCCTGTGACCGGAGATGTCTGAGGGAAGTGGTGCTGGCGACCTAACCTGCAGGAACAGGACTTGCAGGAGGCTGAAGCCAACTCAGCTCTCAGTGATTCATCCCAGGGAGGCAGCAGCCCTCAAGTATCAACACCCTTGAGGTAGCGTGCCCCCACCTCTGTTCCCATGGGAGGGAGGTTGGCTGACCCACATGGCGACATCAGCTCTGGGCGCTCAGACTGGGTCCCCAGCTGTATGCATGTCCACAGACCGTGTGTCTAGCCAGTTGTTCACAAACAAATGTCAAGAAGCACTGAGCACCGGGGTCCCTTCTTGAGTCCTCGTTCCTCTTTCATTCTCTGCGCCCTCAGGCCAGGCCACTGCCCAGCAGGGGCTCTGAAGCTGCTTTGAGGACCTGACTACTGTCTCCTAATTCAACTGTGTATTCCAGAAATATCTGTGTCTTGACTTCACCTGGTGCCTCAGGCGGGAGAACGATGAATCGGCTGCTCTGGTGGGAACCGTGCGGGTAGTAACTCTCTTGGGTTAGAGCTGAACTCCCGCCTCTTTGCCCTGCCCGTCCTTTCCTCCCTGGGTGACCATAAATGTTAAATCATTATCTATCAACGATTATAATCATACGAAGTCAGGACAGATGGGCTCCACTCCTCAGCTCATGGCCATAAAGTTTACAAACTCTCATGGCCAGGGAATAAATTTCCAGGGCCGATACCTTGCTTATTTACACACAGCATTTTTCTTTGGGATGGCTATTTTTTCCTTTCAATCATCTGGGAAAAGTATTTTTTTAAGCCAAGTTGAGTTCCTAGAATGTGAGAAATAATTAGAGGTCTGAAGAACAGGTTAGGAACCATCATAAACCATTAGGCAAAAGTATATTTTGAAACACAGAAAGACAGCCCAATTTCTTATCTGCTGTAATCTCTCGGGATAACGGAGCAACTATGTACTCCCACTGGGTCTATGTGGTGAGAAATGGGTCCCCAAAGGTTTATTTAAAAGTGTACTCTTGGAGATAATGGTTTCAGATGAAGCTCCCGGCCTCCTGATGATTGCTTTGTTCCATGGACCAATTATGTCTACTCTAGGTTCACTAATGTGGGCCAATCAAGTACATCATGTGAGATATTTCAGGCTGTTTTTTTTTTTTTTCTAGAGCCCTCTCCCCACCTCACCATGGTACCAGTGGGCATTGTGCAATGATAGAATGAAAAGAAAGATTAATTCGAAGTTCAGGTATGAGACGAGGTCAGCAGAGAAACATCCCTGGCTGGAGCAAGTGTTTCAAGGTAAATCTGTGGCTTTCCATATCATCCTGTGATACATTTCCCATTTTGTTATCAGGGGAAGTCTGAGGCCTGACACGTGAGCGACCACACATTGGGTGCCATGTTGTGTGATGGGCTTTTCATAAAAATTAGCTGATGTTGTCATGAGCACACAAGTAAATTTATAGCTTTCATACTAGACTGCCATTCCCAGAGCAGTTTCCAATCACTTGCGCTTTTTATTAAGTTTATGGCTCTTTTATTGTTCAGTGGAGTGTAAGCAGTGAGATCACAAATAAAGGTAAGTTCCCCTGGATATGAAGTAGAGCTGTGGAACTAGGGGAGATGCCTTGTGTGAAAGACAGCTGACATTCATTCGGATCACTGGCAATACGAAACCCACTACCTGATGATGTTCCATGTCACCTGCCTCCCTACAGGACAGAGGAGACTGGCCTTGCAACTGCCCCGTGGTTCCTCCAGAAAGACCCGGAGAAAGAACAGGAGGAGCTGGAACACAGAACTGCGCACTGCTTGGCAAGGTGAGAAGCACACCTTCTGTCAGTCCTCCTGGTTCTCCTTTGAGTTTGCAGTTGACTCCTCGCTCCCTCACCTGCCAAGGCACACTCTGGCATCTGAACATCCCCCACCAAATACTGGTGAGACAAAGTGGTTGATCTTGATCATCAGCCTGATTAGATTTAGAAGCAACTGCTAGGCATGTCTGTGAGGAATCTTCTAGATTGGGCTAACTGATGTGGGAAGACCATCCCATGGGCCTGGGCTGAATGGAGACAGTAAGCTGAGCACTGCATTCAGCTCTCTCCGCTTCCTGTCTGTAGACACCAAGTGCACAGCTGCCTCGTAGTCCTGGGCCATTACGTGGCTTCCATAATGGGCTGCGCCCTGGAACCGTGAGCCCCAACAAGCCGTTCCTTCCTTAAGTCGCTTGGGTCGGGTATTTTGGGCAACAGTGAGGAGAGCAACTGACACAGGGAAGATTCCCACCCCTTGTCCATCAGTGGGCTGGCAGCCTGACCAGCGTGGCCATCAGGGGAGCAGGAGCTCTCTCCCCAGGCTTGGGGTCAGGCCTCCAGGGAACCCACTCAGTCTCCCCCTCCTTCCCATGTCTCACCAAAGAAAGG
This sequence comes from Nannospalax galili, assembly GCF_000622305.1. Taxonomy (NCBI): domain Eukaryota; kingdom Metazoa; phylum Chordata; class Mammalia; order Rodentia; family Spalacidae; genus Nannospalax; species Nannospalax galili. The sequence goes on along the minus strand of NW_008329132.1, from coordinate 900,554 downwards.
ATCCTCTTAGTCACTAAAGCTGTAATTTTTTTTCCAGGAATTGATGGGCAGTTGTTAGCCAGGAAGGCCACACCCTGAGGCTCCAGGCACCATGCAAAGGCAGCAGCAGAGAGGGAGGGGGAGGGGGGAGACCCCAGAGGCCCCTCTGGACTCCATGAAGTGGAGGGGCCCCCAAGAGAGCATACAGGTGGCACTCAGCCAGGCATGGGGGGTACTCACCAGGTCTACAGAAAAGAACCATGGGTAATCATGAGAGACTTGGCAGGCGTCGCTAACCTGAGCATCGTCTAGCTGCACAAGCCCTTCTTTGCACCCACAGTCCGAACTTCCTTTGGGTTATCAAAATCAGGAATACTCTTGGGCTAGATTCTAGCAAGAATCAATGAGAACTGATTAGGACAGGCCACATGGACAGTCACATCTTTGCATGGATATGGCAGAAAGGATTGACTGAAGAGAGGAGAGATTTCCTTCAGATCAGAGTTTCAGAAGGTGCAATCCATCACAGTGGGAAAGGCAGGGTGGTGGATGGCTCAGTTTGTATGGTGTGAGTGTGAAACCACACAGGTTACATCAGGACAGGCAAGACGCAAGGAGCTCAGGCTACACCAGAGGTATCTTCAAGGCCTTTTCCGCCAGCCAAAATCCATCCACTAAGGCTCCACAATTCCTAAAACAGTGCCACCAGCACGAAGCCAGGTATACACACTCATGAACCTGTGGGGGATAGTTCACGTTCAAACCATAACCAGTACCCGGCTAGGGTACTGCACCTGGGTAACAATGTTCAGTGTGAGTAGAGGAAACCTTCTCCTTGGACTTGAAAGCTGGCAGGCATTTTCTAGCTATGGAGGCGGAAGCCAGGGCTGAGAGACCTGGATTTGGCAGCATGGTGGTTACCTGCCTCCACAGACCCTATCCTTGCTCTGTCCTCCAGCCCTACTACGGTGTTCCTACACCAAGGCAGGCCACACTCCTCATGAGATACAGCGATGTGTCTGGCTCTCAGCTTGAGCTCTGGATGTGCTTGGTTAGTTAGTACAAGGCACCAGATAGCTTATCAACACTGGGCACTCTTGCAAAGGGGTGCATCCCACCCTGGGTCCACCTGACAGCTTAGTGATGCAGATCCAAGGACAGAGTGGGGCTGCAACATTGTCAGAATTGCACAAGCCGAGTCATTTTTGAAGTAACCACTGACATAAAATGGTCTGCGGAGGGCCTGGGAATGTAGCTCAGTGGTAGAATGTTGCATAGCACCTGCACACTGCCCTGGGTTCGATCCCCAGTACCATACCACACACAAAATAAAAGAACCATAGAAGACACAAGAGATTAAGAAAGTGTGGCACAGAGGTCACCAACCCAAACTTGCAGGAAACACCAGAGGACCCGAGGTGTCCACATCCTTTTCTGAGATAAAGCTGGGATCCTTAAGTTTAAACCATACTGCATCAAACTGCTGACATGGCCCCCTGTACATAAGACGAGACTCATTCTTGGGGATCCAAAGTTGGGGCTGGAGAGGGAGGAGCCTACAGGACAGGCTGGAAACTGCAGGACCAGCCTGACTGTCTGCTCCTTCACCCTCCACAGGGCCTGGAGCTGGGTATCTCAGTGTAGAAATTATTCCTGATTAACGTGATGATCACTGATTTCTATAATGATACCTAAGACATTTAGTTGAGTGATTTAATGATTATTTGGGATTGATCAATCCTTGTATTAAAGTAAGTGAAATATTTTCACTGCTAGAGTGTTCCATTCATTTCTAAGAAGACGCAATAACCTGTGAGCATGAGCAAAGGGGAATGTTCTTGTCTCTTATTTTAAGACAGTCTTCACAAAACTCCAGGGCTTAGGATGTAGTTTGGTTGATAGAGTGTCTGCCTGGCATGTACAAGGCCCTGAGTTCAATCTCCAACACCACATTTGAAAAAATAATTAAGACATGGTGATTCACACCTGTAAGTTCAGCACTTGGGAGGTAGAGGCAGGAAGATCAGAAGTTCAAGGTCATCCTCAATTACATAGCAAGTTCAAGGCCAGTCTGGAATCCTCAAAACCCTTTTTCAAAACAAACAAACAAAAATAACAGACAGAGCAATTCTGGCTCAGTTTTAGTCTGTGATGGTGTGCCCAGGTCCACATCTCAGACCTTGCCAGGCTTCCTCTTAGCAGCCAAAGCAGCCAACCCCTGCCTCTACGAGCCAGGTGTCAACCAGCCAGCGACTGGCTTAGTGCCCCAACCACCAGCTGATGCATAGGGTGCAGCTCCTCCTTCAGGCCCAGCTCAGGATACCCACTCACCCTGGTCAGTCCCTCCCTGGCCCTGTGGTACATGTCGTTCTCCACCAGCTCAGACTACACATTCCACCCAAGTAGAAAGCTCAGTGACTGTGCCGCACCCCACCCAAATAGGCATAGCCTCATCCACACACCCAAGGCCTTCTGTATGTCACCCAGTTCTTTCTAGCCTTTTCTCTCCTACAGCCTCTAAGGACTCACCCATTGCAATTCTGCATCCTGGCTGACCATATACAACCATGGTATTTCTGTGCACAAAGAAAAGCAACAGCATCTTTTGGAAAACCTCTGTCGCTGCCTCCCCTGGCCCAGAATCTCTCCTTTGCCTGTGTCTTCCCTGACCGCCCGGGCAGAGGGCAGGATACCAGGCTGCCTGTAGCACCTCTGTCATTTCCAGAGCCTCACATCACCTCACTCAGCTCTCCAGCCACCTCATTCATCAGCCTCAGCAGTCTCTACTCTCAGCTTGGCATTGTGAGTGTGCTGAATGGGGTCATCAGACCCTGGAGGACAGAGGCTGCGACGTCACTCACGTGACACCTACTAGGCCTGACTTGGTGCCTGTCGTGGAGTAGATTTCCCAAACCTGCTGGATAAACATTGAGCTGGCTACTGGAGCTGTGTTTAGCAGGCGTGCATTTTAATCCATAACATGGGTCAACGTGACACTAGCCATACCTTCCAGGAGTATTCCTGGTGTGAGGGCTGGAGTCAAAGGGGAAGCCTCGCTGCTTGGAATATATTGTTCCCTTTAGAGAAGCCAGGTTGGTAAAGGGAGCTTTTCCTCCCTGGTTGTCACTGCCTCCTGCCCTGGGCAGGCCCCAGTCTCCAGCCCTGAGGGCTACCTTCTCTGCCTCCCCCAGGCAGTCTATTAGCCTCTGGGCCTGGAAGCTGGGCCAAGGCCAGCCCTGCAGGCAGCAAGGGAAGCCCACCCGTTTTGCATCTGTGCAAACTGATGTGCTAGCAGCAATATTCATCTTAATTTTCTCTTTAAACCCTTGAGTTGCATTATAGCCTCCATTGTTCTGGTGACAGACAAATGCCTGGCAATAAATCAAAGTTAGGGTGACTGATACACTAAACACCTTTGCTTAATGATGTGATTGTTTCTTATCTGCAAAGTAATGTCACTTATGGCTTTGCTATTTATAGTCAATGTAGTGTTAGACCATTTTATGCCCCTGATGCCTCTGTGGCCAGCCCATTAGCTGTGATTATGGACCAAAGGGGGATACAGGCTCTGAAAGCTTGGAGACAGAAAACGTCTGTGTGTTAACACCTTCTCTACCCAGAAAAGGCCCAGCTCCTCCACAGGCTTCCCTCCGGTCTCTTGCGGGCACAGGTGAATAGGTAAGACCTGCTGGTTTGCTGGTCCTTGTGCCACCTGTACCACTACCAAGCATCCTCAGGGCAGCAAAGTAGAAATTAAATGTTAAAAAAAGAACAAAAAAGAAAAAAGGGACACCTCCCGCCTCTGATTCAGTCCTGGCACAGCAGGCCTCTAGCAGGCGGGGCAGCTTGTGCAAGGAGGGGTCCCAGTAAGCAGGTCTCCTGTTGGGCTAGCCCAGACTCTGCCATTCATTATTTGCTAAGCTATTAGCTCAAACTATTCTCTTTGAACAGAGTGTCAGTGGGAAGAGCAGAGTGTGCCAGGGCCTCCCTCCTCTGCTCTGTCCCTATGCTCAGAGAGTTGCTGCCAACTTCAAAGGTGGCCCCAGGGTGGGAGCAGGGCCTGAGGTCCTGGGTGGCTCAGAGTCTGCATGAGCCTGCAGCCACCCTTCCCCTTAGCTGTTCTCCAAACAGCTCCCAGAGCAGGACTCAGGTTCTTGGCCATTCCTGGAGAAGGGACAGAGGTATAGTTTGTTAAGTTCTAGAAATCCTCTGTAGGATGCTGGACAACTGGGTACAGGTCAGGGGCATTTGAAAGCCTGCCACGGCAGCAATCCCAGAGCCTATGGACACCCCACCACCCCAGGAACCACACATTTGCTTGACAAGTAACAACTACAATGGGTTGACTGTGTCCTCCAAAAGATATGTGCAGGCTCTAACTCTGGGTAACCATGAACATGACTTTATTTGAAAATCTCTTAACTATAAGACAAGATCAGAAGGGGAGAGCCCTAGCCCTGGCCAGTGTTCTGTACAAAGAAGAAATAGAGAAAAGAAAGGTGTGTGGCCTTTCGAGGGCAGTGCAGACACTGGAGAGACCACTCCGAGCTGAAGGATGCTTTTGACCACAGCGATACCATGAACAGGAGGAAGCTGAGAGCAGCTTCTCCTTTCTGACCCTGAGTGCAGACTCTGGTGTACAGAGTATGAGAAAATACATTTTTGTGGTAGAAGCCACTGGTTTTGTGCAGTCATCGAAATGTAACACAGGTCTGTGGGGCTCACGGGGCAGATGCCCTCCTTCCCCTCAGGCACTCAATCTCAGCGGTGGAGTGGTTCCTGAGAATTTGGGTACCCAGATACGGGGTGCTGACGCAAAGTCTGCAGATAAGCCAAATACACACTGCATGAGGTGAGCACATACTGATTTATAACTTTGTTCTCAACTCCTGAACATCATTGATTTTCACCTGATGTTTTGAAAAGGATGGACTCTGTGTTTCCTTCCACTAAGCATTACCAACTAGCAGCACATTAACTCATTTGGCCACACTAGTGGAGAACTTACCTCAGTCCTCCCTGCCTTCCTTCTCTGGATGATGGTGGCTTTGAGCATGGAGCTTGGTGTTTCTAGCCTTGCCGTCTACTGGGGGCCTTCTGCAGCTCCACCTGGGTTTTCTCACCCTGTGACTCTGCATGTGTTTGGATGCAAGACCTGGGGAAGGGCTCACAGTGGCTGGACAAGGAGGATGACTCAAACAGAATGGAGCTCTAGGTCGCAGACCAAGCGATAGCCACAGGACCCTGGGTCCTACCATCCTCTATC
>NW_008329132.1:825981-895209 GCF_000622305.1 Nannospalax galili | reverse complement strand
GAGGGGGAGGGGGCAGGGGCAGGAAAGGAAGGGAAGGAGACAGAATAATGAAGAAGAGGAAAGCTAGGAAAGAAGAACACAGAGGAGGGAGGAGAAAGCTGCTTTTTAGGAAATCATCAACCACATCTTCCATGTGTATATCTCATGTAACCTATAAACCACCATTTCTCAATAAACACCAACTTGTATATTTTTAAATGAAATTTTGTGAGACAAAGCAGAAAATCATTAGCCAGTGAATGACAGATACAATAATAACCCATCATTATCACAGTCACCTAGAGGCAAAAATAAAGCCCAAATCTTGTGCAGCTTTAGGCAGAGTTCAGGAGTAGCCAGAGGATCCCTCGGCTGACGAGAACACTGGACAGAGGGGCCTACTTGGGCAAGCAAGGGGAACTGAGCCAGAGTAGCTTTATACCACGTAAAAGGCTTGTAGTACTTCTGTAGCCACTCTTCCAAAAAATAGATAAATAAGATAAAAGAGCAAAGGCGGGCAACAGTTAAGTCTTTTAACCAGATGTGGTGTGCCAAGTTCTGACACTAACAAGAACATTTTAATTAAAAAATAAGCAGATGGAAAGGCTTGTAAAATTCTGTGAAGTCAAAAAGATGTTTTAAACATGCAGGGACCCTTTGAGGGTAGGAAAAAAATAAAGAGATTTTTTGCTGTAGTAATAGCTCTATCCATTTTAATATTTTTGAATGCAGAGGTGTTTTTAACCCCATTCTAGAGAAGGCAAGTTCTGCTGCTGATTGTGTGATGGTAACAAATGGCAAGGGAGATGCTGTAGACACTACTTTAACATGCATTTTATTTTTTGGTGGTATCTCTCCACATCTGGATGAAAAGGGGAATAAATTAAATATGATTGCATGGGATTGCTTTATGCTTACTCGAGTGCTTGTGGTGATATCTGACCTGTAACAAGCCCGTCTTTCAAGGGTGGACACCAGAACCTCTTTGTGAGGATCTGTGGAGCCAAGCTGATCATGAGGGCGCTTTTAATGGTGTAGACAGAAATTAACACACATGATTAGAGAATTCCCAGTATTTGGCTAAGAAATGGCTCCTTTTAGAACAAATGCTCTTCATTCCAACTTTCAACAGTTAATATTTTTTAAAGCAGCTTGACCCGGAAGCAGGCAGCTAAGACTGTAAGGACTGTTAATGACAGCTCTATCGGGCACTGTGCTTATGGTTCACATTCAGAGGTCTGTATGTAATTGATCTTTCTCCCCTACATGAGAAACATAGCAATAAGCTGTTGCGGTGCCACATTATAGAAATAGAGAAATAATAACGATGTCACCTTGAGATTCAGAGATCGTGGAATAGTAACAGTCTCCCAGCTCATTTCTCCCAGCTGTGATGACCTCTCCCATTCGAAATCCTAACAGCCTCAGCATTATTTCTGAATTATTCATGCTAGCCTTCCCCTCACTACAAAATCAAGGAAAATGACCGCATCATGCTCCGTCAGCTCTATGGGCATTTTTGTTAAAATGTGTGTGTGTGTGTGTGTGTGTGTGTGTGTGTGTTGGTATTTGGTATCCAAAAAGAGGGTACGGGAGTAGCTTAGTCATATAAGTCCTGGGAGTCGTATTCTTGAACAGAAGACTCACACGCACATGAACAACAAATCCATTCGTGAAGATTAACCAAGTGAGCACTTCCCATCGATTCTGAATCTGTTATTGGTGAATCATGTTTGGGTCATCAGGACAGTGAGAGGTCCTGGGTTTAAATAAAAAGTGCACAACAGGATTAGCTTGTTACCTTCCCCTCCCCCGCCACATCATCCCATCAAGAAATCAGTGCTGTGAGTTTTAAGATAGCCCATCTTGGCTATCATGAAACTCAAAGCTTTTGCTTTTGAAATATCAAATCAGCATTTATTTCTCATTTTCATTCAAATTATGTAGAGAGAGCGACTTGACAGCTCTCTAGTTTAGCCAGCCTGGAGAATACATAGCGCTACAGTTTTATTCTGGTGATGGGTCTCATAAGAAGCACATGTGGGGATAAAATAAACTGCATGTAAATGTAAACTCAGGCAGGTACCCTGATCCATCTGTAGCTCGTGACCTTTCAGTACATGATGAAAGACAAATGTCAAGCTTTCAGGAGACGGGAGCATCCTGGCTCTGCCGGGCGGCCTGCGTTCCACAGACTGTATTAATTTAGTACGGCATCAATAACCTTGAAATCAGGATTTTGCACTAAAAACCCAGGTTGATGTTTATTCAGAAACCAAACGGAAAAAAGGCAACTTTATTTAAAGGGGCCCTTCAGCAGCAAGTGGGCCATCGATGCTTAACACTCTAGAATTTTGGAGCAGGCTCGCCCGCTTCCATGGCAACAGATGCTTAGGACTATGAGGACTCAGGGATGTTCCTTAAAGTCTTTTCATTTTGCATATAATTCTAATTATAGTTGTGCTTGGCTCATTCAGCTAAGTAGGCCACACCTTGGAAGGAAGCTTGAGCAGTCAAGGTTGCCCTGACCAAAATGCAGCGGATCCCCCAGGGGAGTGAGTCAAAGCATTCTCATTGTGAGACCTGAGCTTATTTCTGATTAGTAAAATGCATTTTTTCCTACCCCACTAAAGAAAGAAATGCTCAGAAAAAAAGTCATTTGTCCCCACTGTAAAGAGCTTCTTCCCAGAGTTAAGATTAACAAAGGAACTGACTGAATCTCACTTGATGTTCAGAGTCAGCTGAGAGAGACTGGATCACTCTCAGCACAGACTTCACGCTAATCCAGTCCTTTAAAACGGTGCATTACAGGGGCTGGAGAGATGACTCAGTGGTTAAGAACACTGGCTGTTCTTGCAGAGGACCTGGGTTCAGTTCCCAGCAGCCACATGGTGACTAACTACCATCTATAACTCCAGTTCCAGGGGATCTGACGCCCTCTTCTGACCTCCACAGGCATTGCATGACATGGGCATACTTACATACATGCAGGCAACACCCTCATACACATAAAATAAAAATAAATAAAATATTTTTAAAACAGTGCATTAGGGTCAGTCATTGGGGGGAAGGTATTGATAGCTGGTCTTTGCTGCTATAGGCTTCTGAGAGAAAGGAAACAGGTGGGGGGTGGGGGGAGCCCCGTTGTATTTTCTTACCAGCTCTTGGCATTTTTGCACTGGTGCAGCTTGTTTATCTACAGGAATCCTCAGAAAGTATGTGTATGACTAAGCCAATTACAGAGGACTTTAGAAAGTGAAATGGCTGTGGGGAATGATGGGGGTTCAGGAGAGGTGCGTGCAGGTGTCCTATTTTGGAGATAAGCCCTAAGGTAGGTGTGTGTCTGGCAGTTTAGGAAGGAGAGCGGCCAGGTTTGTTAAGGCTGGAGGTGGAGAATAGAGGACTCTGGACAGGAGACATGAAGCTCCAGCAAGCTGATTCCTCTGTCATGCTGAATGAAGGTGTGAGAAAAAGAGGAGGGGAGGTGAACTCACTATGCTGAGGCTGCAGATAGCCCTGCCCTTGACCAGAAGGGCTTTGGAGCCCAAACACAACTGCAGGCCCTGACCTGGAGGCTAAACATTTAGAAAGGAGAAACGGAGGTAGCAAATGGTTCCATGAAATACTGGCTGCCCTCTTGATTTCATAAGAACGAAAGAGAAAAACAAGTAAAACCGCTAGTTTTCATATGGCTGAATGCTGGCCAAACAGCAATGACTGAATTTAACACTTACCGTAGGTGTCTGGGGGTTCTATTCATGGGCCAGTAATGTGTGAATACGTAAAAAATAAATGACATCCATAATCCATTAAGGACTTTCCCCATAAAATTTATTTTTCTTGTCTCGCTTTAGTATAATTATGAATTTTGTTGTAGAAGCAAGATTTTCATATAATTTGTCTTCCAGTAACACTAATGAGATAAAAGATCAAAAATAAAATTGCATTCAAACATGAAAATACAAAATGGATTTTGGTCAAAACATGAATTAAATGTAAATAGAAAAATAAATAAATTTAAAGGATTTCTTATGTTTTCAAAAATTGTTTTGCCTCTAAAACACTCAAGATTAGCTATTAAAATTAAAATGAAAAATTCTACTTAATCATGGAATGAAGTTTAATAAAGCTGGAATTTTTATTTAAGCTTTTGGAAGCATATAAAATATTTGGGTTCAAATGACACGCTGTGTTTCTCCTGGGCTTTTTAACAGCCCAGTTGCTGTGCATGGGGCATGAAGTACTCTTCCCACCCTCACCAAAGCTCAGGTGCTGAAAACTTCTCCCAGCTACGATCCCATCACTGAGAAGTGGCTTGATCCTGAGGACTCTGACCTCATCACTGTTGATGGATCATAATTTGATGGTATTATAGGGAGAGAGTGGGAAGTTCTGGAGGTGGGCTGCTAGTTTCATTTCTGTTGCTCTGATAAAATACCTTAAGAAAAAGCATCTTAGGGGAAGAAAAGCCTATTGGCTCACAATTCCAGGTTAGAGTCCATTGTTTCAGGGAAGTCGAGGCAGGAAGCTCAGGCAGCTAGTCACATTGTAGCCATGGTCACGAGCAGGGACAGAATAAGTGTATCCCTGCTGTCTTGCTGTAATCTAGCTTTCCCCTTTCTTGATACTGTTTGGGATGCCCTGCCTAGGGCATGGGCTGCCCACAGTGGGCTTGATCTTCCTACATCAATCACCAATCAAGACAACCTGATCTAGACAATTCCTCACTAAGACCCTTTTCCCAGGTGATTCTAGCTGTGTCAAGTTGACAGTAAAACCTAACAGCAGAGGGCATGTCCTTGAAGGATGGGGCCTGTTCACTTGGTCTCTCTCTGCTTCCTCATAACTACCAGGAGAGCAGCTTTGCTTCGACACACCCCTTTCCTGTGAGGTTTGCCTCATCACCAGCCCAGATCAATGGAGACAGGCAACTGTGCAGAGGACTGTAACCTCTAAAAATTTGAGCCTTCCTTCTTTTAAATTCACTGTATCAGATTCTTTTCTGTTGCTGTGATAAAAGGTTGACCAAAGCAACTTATAAAAGGAAGAGTTTATTTTGCTTAGAGTTCCAAAAGAACTGCACAGTCGGCCAGGGCAGAAAGCTGAGCTCTCACATCTCCAAGCAGGCACAGGACGTAGAAAGCAACTAGAAATCCAGCAAGGCTTCAGAGCTCTCAAAGCCTGCCCCCAGGAACCCACCCCCACCCCCAGCATAGCCACACTTCCTAAAGCCCTCCAGAACAGCACCACCAACTGGAGACAAAAGTGTCCAAATACTTGGCGCCTATGGGGGATGTTCTCATTCAAACCACCACATTCACCCTCTCAGGCATTTGCCACAGAGTAGTTTGGAAAACTGATGAATCTGCTGTACCTGTGCTGTGGACACAAAGGAATGGCATCTGACCTAGGGTAGGTTGCATCTAGACGCACGTGTACAGCTCTGAAACTGACATTGCTTAATAGCAAGTTGTGTCCTCGGCGACTGCCTGTCAGGGAGAGAAGGAACACCGTGCTCTTCCAAAGGACCCGCAGAACAACAGAGTGGAATGTGAGCACAAACCAAAAGCCACACTTCCATAGCACGAGCCAACTGCATGCCTGCTTCCAGGAAGGCTCTAGCAACTCATGCCTGTGTCTTGCTCTTCCCTGATCAGATCCACAGTCTCTGTCTCAGTGGTGGTAATTCCACCCACATCTCTCTGTGAGAGAGAAACAGCATCTCAAAGAACGAGCAAATAATCAGTATGGTTCAGCAGCCTCAGTTCAGGTATAGACCCCAAAGAACTGAAGTCAAGAAGTCAGAGGAACACAGCCAGGCTCACCAACAGTATCAATTATAGTGGCTCAAGGGATAAACAGATAAGCAAAACTATGGCATTTCCATCCAGTGAGTATTACACAAGATTGGGATTTCTTACCTACACTACATCATGAATGAACTTTGAGGACATGATACTAACAGAAACAAACAAGCTGTAAAATGACAAGTATTCTGTGATTCCATTTCCATGAGGTCTCTAGACTAGTAGTCAAGTTTAAAGGGAGAAATGGTACAGGTCACCAGGGGCTGGGCAAAGGGGGACGAGGAGTTTGAGATTCGTAGGTACAGCACTGCAGTTTTGCAAGATGGGAAGTTCTGGAGACTGGTGCAACCATGGGAATGTGTTCAATGCTGCTGAACTTACATATAAAAGGATAAAAAGGAAACTAACGTGTACTTTACTACAATTTAAAGACTAAAAAGAGATTTAAAGATAAGAGATGAAAGGAACAGGGTGGAAGACCATTAACAGGGACAGGGGAAGGACCAGCCATGCCTCGACTCTACCTACACCTATTCCGGGCTGTGTCCAGGCCTGTATCTCAGGGAGTGGTGCACCTGGCTGTTCTGTCCTGTTGCCCCTCTTCTGACTACTGTCCTTTTTTGGGTCACTCCCCAGGCTGGGCCTTGTTCCTTGAACCCTATTCACTGCTTCCCCCTCATCATTTCAGTCCTGCTGTGTGAAAACCTTCAAGCGTCTTCTCTTTGTGTGACCTGACATGTCTAGTTTTCTCAGCTCTTCCTTGACAACTGAATGACAAGATGGTTTTTCCAAGGACAGAGAAGGCATGTGTAAACAAAGATGAAGGAAAACAAATGAAGGAAGGCGGTGGTCTGTGAGTGAATGAATGAAGGAGGTGGTCTGTAATGAATGAAGGAGGTGCTCTGTGAGTGAATGAAGGAGGTGGTCTGTGAGTGAATGAAGGAGGTGGTCTGTGAGTAATGAAGGAGGTAGTCTGTGAGTGAATGAAAGAGGTGGTCTGTGTATGAATGAAGGAGGTGTTCTGTGAGTGAATGAATGAAGAAGGTGGTCTGTGAATGAATGAAGGAGGTGATCTATGAGTGAATGAAGGAGGTGGTCTCTGAGTGAATGAAGGAGGTGGTCTGTAGGTGAAGGAGGTGGTCTGTGAATGAATGAAGGAGGTGGTCTGTGAGTGAATGAAGGAGGTGGTCTGTGAGAGAATGAAAGAGGTGGTCTGTGTCTGAATGAAGGAGGTGTTCTGTGAGTGAATGAAGGAGGTGATCTGTGAATGAAAGAAGGAGGTGGTCTGTGTATGAATGAAGGAGGTGGTCTGTGAGTAATGAAGGAGGTGGTCTGTGTATGAATGAAGGAGGTGGTCTGTGAGTGAATGAAAGAGGTGGTCTGTGAGTGAATGAAGGTGGTCTGAATGAATGAAGGAGGTGGTCTGTGAATGAATGAAGGAGGTGGTCTGTAGGTGGAGGTGGTCTGTGAGTGAATGAAGGAGGTGGTCTGTGAGTGAATGAAAGAGGTGGTCTGTGTGAATGAAGGAGGTGGTCTGTGAGTGAATGAAGGTGGTCTGTGAGTGAATGAAGGAGGTGGTCTGTGAGTGAATGAAAGAGGTGGTCTGTGTCTGAATGAAGGAGGTGTTCTGTGAGTGAATGAAGGAGGTGGTCTGTGAGTGAATGAAAGAGGTGGTCTGTGTATGAATGAAGGAGGTGATCTATGAGTGAATGAATGAAGGAGGTGATCTATGAGTGAATGAAGGAGGTGGTCTGTGAGTGAATGAAGGAGGTGGTCTGTAGGTGAAGGAGGTGGTCTGTGAATGAATAAAGGAGGTGATCTGTGAGTGAATGAAGGAGGTGGTCTGAGTGAATGAAGGAGGTGGTCTGTAGGTGAAGGAGGTGGTCTGTGAGTGAATGAAGGAGGTGGTCTGTGAGTAATGAAGGAGGTAGTCTGTGAATGAAGGAGGTGGTCTGTGAATGAATGAAGGAGGTGGTCTGTGAGTGCATGGAGGTGGTCTGAGTGAATGAAGGAGGTGGTCTGTGAGTGAATGAAAGAGGTGGTCTGTGAGTGAATGAAGGAGGCGGTCTGTGAGTGAATGGAGGTGGTCTGTGTATGAATGAAGGAGGTGGTCTGTAAATGAATGAAGGAGGTGGTCTGTGAATGAATGAAGGAGGTGGTCTGTGAGTGAATGAAGGAGGTGGTCTGTGTATGAATGAAGGAGGTGGTCTGTGAATGAATGAAGGAGGTGGTCTGTGAGTGAATGAATGAAGGAGGTGGTCTGTGAGTGAATGGAGGTGGTCTGTGTATGAATGAAGGTGGTCTGTGAATGAATGAAGGAGGTGGTCTGTGAGTAATGAAGGAGGTAGTCTGTGAGTGAATGAAGGAGGTGGTCTGTGTATGAATGAAGGAGGTGGTCTGTGAGTGAAAGAAGGTGGGAGAGCATGAATCAACAAAGGAGGCAAGAGACTGAGAAGCATCTTCCTGTTCCTCTTTAACATGCCTTCAGTGTTGCCATGAGATGCTACCTTGGAGCAGGGGGAAGTCAGGAGGGAAGGCCATAGGAGAAGAGAACGTGGGTATGGCTAGCCCGAGTCGGGCACTGACTCCGCAACATTAAGAAGTCCAGAGCGGGGTCTTAGAGGCGGGTCCCCAATACAGCTCACCATCTGTAGGGCTGTTCTTCTGTGGGGAACAGGTGGACACAGGGATATAAATACCAACCATAGTTCTCTTCAGGGGGCTTCGTTGAATAAATATGTGGCCCGCCTAGGCTGGTAGGGTAGTCTTTAAGAAATAGTCTCAGAGTTGAGGTCCAACGCAAGCTATGGTGGTAGGTGGTTTGATCTGAGTTACAAGGTGGTGAAGTGAGCTGAGGAATTCAACACAAGTGTGTTGAATTAAATACCAGCAGGTAAGGTTGATTTCTTGGACCAACCGGACTGGACTGTGGGTGGCCCTAGTGTTTGTTTGAACAGGATTCTAGGCATGCCTGTGAAGGTGTGTCTGAGCAGATTAACATTTGAATGGTAGAGTCCAGCAGATGGTCCACCCTGACATTGGATGTCCTCCAGTCCACTGAGGAAAACACACCAAGACTGAGAAACGTGAAGTTCCTTTTTGTGATGGGGATTTCACTCTGTAGCTCAGGCTGGCCTCAAACTCACTGCGTTGCCCACTATGATCTCAGACTTGCCATCCTCCTACCTTGGTCTTCCAAGTAGCTATGAGTCAGGCCTGCAACACTGCTAGGGTGTTGGTCTCCTGCATTTGACTTGACCTTGGACTAGAGCTACACTGTTAGCTCACTGAGTCCACTGCTGTTCAGCATAGATCCTCGGATTTCTCAGCCTCTGTGATTTCATGAGCCGAGTCCTTTTAATACGATATGTCTTATGGCAGTTAATATATCATGCATATATGTACATCATGTGTGTGTGTGTGTGTGTGTCATATATATTTCTTATGATAGAATAGGGCATACGTTGGCTCCGTATCTCTAGGGAATGCAGGATAATGCAGAGAACACTTGGTGGGGGTTGTATGGTGGTGTTTAATTCTCCCGTTACCATAATGTATGGAATTTTGATTGGGAAAGAGTGCCTGGACGCCCTCCGTGACCGTGTCCAAGCACGTCTCCGTTGCAGAGTCACCTGCACCCAGGCTGCTTTGCAGAGCTCCTCCACTGCCCAGGGACTTCCTTCCACATGGTCAAGGTGGTGTCAGGCTGGCAAAGCAAAATCACTGCTATTTGACTTTCAACTGTGAAATTTTGCAGTAATATTATGAGTTGCCCCCCTTAGCAATTGTCTGGCTTACAAACTCCCGGGAAGGTGAGAATGACTTGGAGTTTATGGGGAGTGGAGCAGCTTAATCTACGTGCACTGCTGTGAGGCCGGCAGGGCACCAGCAGACTGTGCTCCCTTCTCCTTTTCTGATTCTCCTTATTTTCAGCCTGACATTTTAAAAAATAGATTTGCTTTGAGTTTTTGCACATTTACAAAATCCATTTGAAGACTTGGTGGCTAGAAAATGGAACTGATTTGATGGTGAGGAATGACTGCCCACAGGTTTCTTTAAAAAGCAGCAATTGCTAATTCTGCACTTAGAAAGAGTCCCAAAGTTCTCTTATTAATAAGCTCACCCAGTTAAAAAGAACTAGATGACACCGAAGCATAAGACCCAGGGGTGGAAAATGGCTACTGCCCTGACATTGTCACCAGCTGAGACATCCTCCCTGGAGTGCGGGTTGTGGAGATGGCAGAAGCCAGTTCCCATGGCAATCTTCCTGTGCCTGGTGCCATGGCCACTTTCACATGGAGTCTGACTTCCAACAATAAGTAAATTAAAATAAATTAATGAAGACCTATAATCACTGTGTATTGTCTGTCACATCTTCAACAGATACAGTATTTATATATATATACATGTATACACACTGCCATGCCATACCCATACATACATATAATGTATGTACATAAACATACACACATATGCATAGAACACCCAGATATAAGCAATAGTCACGCTTTGCAGCCTTACTCTGCAGGTTTTCCTTGCTAATTGGAATGAATTGGCCTTTGTCCCTGTCCTTGTGTCATGAAGACCCTGTCTTGTTCTGGGTTGAATACACACTTGAATAGATTTCACTGCAAGTCTCACCCATACCTACCTTCTATGTATTCCCTTCTGCACTGGCCCACTACGACCCACTACACGAAGCCCAAACACTTTTTGGGTTTCCCACTCCTTCCCAGCATGCCCCCGTCCTTCTAGACGACTTCCTGCCCCTACACTCCCGGAGTCCCACCCTTGATCCTCCCTCTTCCAGAGCCCTGGTTCCCGCAGGAAGCCGTCCCAGATGATCCTAGCCAGGAGTTGGGTTTCAGCTGTAAATCGTTTCCCGGGCTCCTTGGTCCATTGAATTCAGCACCTTGTCTGCGTCAAAGGCTGTTCAATGACTCAGTCTTGAACTTTGAGAGCATATAATCCCATCCCACCCTTTCCTGCAGTCTGAGCCTAGAGAGAGAGCAGGCCTAGAGCAGCAGCTGGTCCTGTCTCACAAATCTGCTGAGAAACCACAGGTCAGGGCTGCCAGGGTTTGGATTCTTAACTAGAGCAAGCTTGGCCGAGTTGACCTTAGGCATGTCCTTGGGCAGGAACAGCCTGGTCCAGAGAAGGGAAAACTGGCAGTGAGACCACAAGAGCCTCCTGCAGCTCTCTAGGTACATGCTGGACAAGCTGAAAGGAAGGCTCTGGAGGTGGGAGTGGAGAAGAGGCCAAATGTCTCATCTTATCTATTTATGAAGCAACTGCAGCTATAGTAGGTCAAGGGCAAAAAGGGTTTCTACTGGGGATTCCTTTCAATTTTATGTAACCATAAATATGATGAGTCTCCTTTGGTTCATTCTGTGTGTGTGTGTGTGTGTGTGTGTGTGTGTGTGTGTGTGTGTGTGTGCCTGAAGTCGATGCCCAGTGTCCTTTTCAATTTCTCTCCATCTTGTTTTTTGAGACAGGGTCTGTCTCTGCCTGGAGCTCACCAACCAGTAAGGCTGGCTGACCAATGAGTCTTAAAGATCCTCCTGTCTCTACCTCCCCAAAACTGGGATTACAAGCGAGTACCTGCTGCACCAGCTTTTGTCATAGGCGCTGGGGACCCAAACTAGGTCTCCTCATGCTACACAGCCAGCACTTAACTGACAGAGAACCTCCCCACCTTGGGTTCATTCCTTTAAGCAATCAATCAATCAGTCAATCAATCAATCATCAACTCTTACTATTTCTTGCCATGTGCTATATGCCAGGGTCCAGGTTAGAGATCCCCTATCAAAAAGCCAAACGCATGCCGGACATGGTGCCACATGCGTACTCAGAAGGCAGAGGCAAGCAGATCTCTTTGAGTTTAAGGTCAGTACGGTCTACATAGAGAGTTCCACACCAGCCAGGGCTACCTAGGGAGACCCTATCTTAAAACGAAATTTTACTGAGCCCAATGCTACCCTTGGTGGAACTGTGTTCTAGTCCCAGGAATCATATCGTGGCAGCACAGAGCCCAAGAAGGAAGGCCTGCTGTAGAAGTCAGGAGATGGGCAGCACAGAGGAGCTGGGATGCTGGAAATGTTTTTCAGCGACCTGGCACTCTGGAGGAAGGGAGGGTCAAGAGATGCAAACGGGGCCAACAGGATACCAGGCCTACAGGCCAGGAGGCAGATGAAGAGCTATGTAGCTCCTATGAGAAACAGAAAGCATTCTGAATGGCAGCGGGAACTACACAGCTACTAAGACCCTAGCATGAACCCATGGAGCTCTTTCCAAAGGGAAGCTGATGGTAGAAGGCTGGAGGCTGTGGTGGCATTTCCATTGGAACGTCCCGTCGTCCCATCGCAGGCCTTCCAGGCTGAGCTGGGTCATCCCATCAGCATTTCACAGACAACAGAACTGAGCCTGGGGGCCTTGCAAATCACAGAGCCAGGTAACCATGGCCACTGAGGGCTTCAGCTTCAGCTCTAGGAACCAGCCCGTGGTACCAAGTTACCATGTCTGCCTTCCCGTGACACCAAAACAAGCTGAGGAATTTCCTTCAAGATTGTTTCTGGCTCAGGAACAAATGCAATTGAAGGGTGTTGGCAGAGTCCGACTGAAGGGAAGCCACCAGCCATCCGCTCCAGTCACTGAACAAAGACCAGGCCAGTCTGGAGACACTGGCCCCAGTTAGAACACTGGTGGGGAGAGGAAGAGATGGGTCTAGAAAAACCTGGCATTTGGTTGCTCTTTAAAACACTGAAAAAGTATCATCACCAAAGCATCTTTGGTACTAGACATCCACACAATTTTATTCATTTGCTAGGGAAGGAGACAGAATGCAGATGCGCAAATGTATTATGGGAGCAGGCACTGAGTGGCAATGGGTTAGGTGCCAATTATTTTCATGTCTCTGTTATTAAAATTATGGGGATAAAATAAAAACAATTTAAGCAAACTCCCAAACCTTCTATTTATGACATGAGATTTGTAAGGTTTTTTTTTGTCTTTTTGAGACCGCATCTCCCTGTAGTCCCAGCTGACCTGAACTATGTACACCAGGCTGGGCTTGAACTCACAACGAGTCTGCCTGCCTCTGCTTCCCGAGTGCTGGGATTACAGGCGTGCGCCACCACGCCCCGCTTCCAGATTTGCAAGTTTTTTGTTGACAAACCTCTACTTCCCAGCGCTGGGTTGAACATCTTGTTTCTGGACACATCCTTTAGAGAGCACGCCATGTGTAGAAATTCCAAGCGTGCCGCCTCTGTTGAGTTGCGAGCCCCA
This sequence comes from Nannospalax galili, assembly GCF_000622305.1. NCBI lineage: Eukaryota > Metazoa > Chordata > Mammalia > Rodentia > Spalacidae > Nannospalax > Nannospalax galili. The sequence continues at coordinate 882,139 of NW_008329132.1, read as the reverse complement.
TCGCTGTGCTTCACTTGGGCTTGTCTTTGGGCTGATTCTTCATCGAGCTCAGTGGTGCCGGACCAGAGCGCAAGCCCCATTCTCCGGGTGCTCGCACTTCTCCCTCGGTACCGACTTTCCCGTCTGCACATGGTGGGGTTATCCATCAAACTTTGGAGCAGTTCCTCGCTCTGCCTCCTAGTGCTGAACACGAAGGCTTTATTTCTCACTGCGACACCAGCACTGCAGAACAATTAATGATGTCAGCTTGCTGGCGTCGCTTAGGAAATATTTTCTGTTACGGAGAATCTTAGCGGTAGCGCGAGGAAAGGGCGAACACGTGCCGTTGCTCAATAAGCTGCTGGAAGAGCGCTGGCCCTTTGACGAATGCTTTCTGGGAGTTGTTTTTAAGGGACTAATTTTTCAATCTTAGAGAGTGAGAAGAAAGTAAGCAAGCGCTTTTCAATGTTCCTAGTAACTAATGTCTGGAGTGGAGGTCCAGAGTTCATAGACGAAGCCATGTGCGTCTGGTTCCGGTGGAAACTCAGCTTCCCCTTTCTGATTAGTAACAGAGGTATTTGGGAATATTATGCTATTTTTGAATTCTACTGATTATACTAAATTGAATGCCATATTACAGAATCCATTTCAACTTTTATGGACATCCCTTTTTCCTCCCGGGGCTTCTTTGGGCGTTTGGTTTATTGGGAAAGAGTCATTTATTCCCTGCAACGATGCCCACGGTGCTGGCACATTATGGTAAAGAAAATAAGCCACAAAATTCAAGTTCTTACTGCAGAACAGTGTCAACTTACTTTATTTTCTTAAAATAATGGAAAATGTTAGCATATGACTTCCCGGGGAAGGCTAGGAGGCTCTTGCATGTCTAATCAAAATGTTATCATCCCAGAAACATATTCATAACGTGACCTTTGCCAACTGCTTCAGAATAAAGCAATCCTTTCAAAAGGCAAAAGTTTCAAATGAGCGTTCCAGACTGGAAGAAACTCTGGGGAAAGAAACTGCACTTTCAGTGAGAGAACACACCATTGAGGGCCAGAGGCCACTGGCACCTCCCACCATTGTCCTAAACCCGCTTAGAGTTTTTGGATTGTTCCAAAAAAGATCCTTTTGTAAACAGTTTCATAATTATGCTTCAGCAAGCGTAATTCCTCGGCTTTGAACTCTGAGCTGAGCACAGCACAAGGAATCCTACTGAGAATTCCTCTCCACGCCATAAAGCAGAGTTACCTGGCAGTGGACCCAGGAGGTGGAAAAGGAAATTCTCTACCTCCCTCCCTGACCCTTCATCCTGCACTCTGCCTTGCCTGATGTGTGCTGACTGGTGCAGTGTATCTTACCGTTAGTATCCCGATTCATAAATGTTCTGACATTATCTCTTCGGAAGTTTGAATCCTGGTCTAAAACTCTCAGGGTGGATGAGCCTGGTCTCCAACAGGGTAATCACAACACCCATCTTCACTGATGCAAGATATACGCTTGAGCCAAATGCCGATAGCTTCATTCCTAAGTCAACGGGAATCTGAAAATCTTTTTGTGGCTAACAAGGTTAGCACCAGCCACCTCCTTCCTTCCTGAACAGCCTGTTACCAGTCCTCCTGAGTGCTGAGCCACCAGAAACTTTCAGCTCTAGAATAGTATGAGGCAAAGCAATAGCCAACCAGAGAACATGAAGCAGAAAATAATTTCAGAGAGTAGAGCTGAAAGGAAATGAAACAATAAGGGTTTGAAAAATGTGAGTTAATCCGAGTCTGACCGTTGAAATGATTGTGCGTGTCTGAACCAAGAGTGACGGCTGCAAGGTGTTTCTGTCTTAGAGGATCCGGGCTCCACTCACAAATGACAAAGCATACTGAGTCTAAATTGCCTCCTTTATTACTAGAATCTAGAGATACTATTTATCCAGGAGCCCATCAAACTGTGGAATTAATCCATGGACTCTCCGGCAAGAGGAGGCCAGAAAAACTGCAAGACTAATGCTTCCAAAATCACTTTTAAACTCATATTCAGACTTCTGCTTTACTTTTACCTCACAAGTGTGGTAGATGCCAAAGAGAATACTCAGTTAATAGTTCTAGCTCGTTAACAATCAGGCAATATTTCTCCAGTCATTGACACTCTCATCTATTGCAAATAAAAATCATATTTGTAAAATGCAACCTTCCGGTAAACCAGACCTGCTATTTCCTTCTTTGACCAAGAAAGACAAGTTTTTAATCAGCAGTCAACTCGGCAGTCTTTGGAGTTGGTTTAAACTAAGTCAGCAACTCTGATTCTTTTATTTGAAGAACAAATAGCAGGATAAAATTCCTAAGCCTTAGAAATACACCATCGCAGCTTGCCACCCAAAGATTTTAAATTCTTCAATTCAAAAATGCTAACACAGGCTTTTCTCGATCTTTCTGGGCTTCTCATCCTCCCTTTCCTCTTTCCTTTCTTTCCCCGTCCCTCCGTTGGTCCCTCCCTCCTTTCCTCCCTCCCTCTCCTCCTTCCTTCCCTTCCCTTCCCATCCATGATCCTAATTTTTAGTAATTTGGAATAGTCTCAAACATATCGATGCCTGGGGATCAACTCCTTGTAAGTCCTGGCTCTGCTATCTGCTAACTGGGTAGCCTTGGATAAATACCTTGAACCCTTTGTCCTCACTTTGCTCACCTGTAAAGTGGGTGTCATCACACTCATGTCACACAAAGATAATCATATAGAGACAAGGGAAGCACAATGTCTGTAAACAAGAAATCCTTTCATTGCTTAACATACTTGGTTACCAATGACAAAAACCTAACTCAAAGTTGTATATTCTAATAAGAAACAGCCCAGAATGCACAGCGGAATGCCTGGGTTCAGCCAGTTCTCTCTACGGGGTTCTCCTCCCTCCAAAGATATTCACTGACACCCCTAGGGATATTGCTCAGTGGTAAACAGAACGCTTAGCATGTGTGAAGCCCTGGGTTCTATCTTCACAACATAACAGACGGATGGATGGATAGATGGATGGGGATTAACAGCTGATAGCTGGATGGATGGATAGACAGATAGCTGGATGGGTGGAGAGATGTATGGATAGATGGATAGAGAAATGGATGAATAGATGGATGGATGGATGATAGATGATTGATAGATGATAGATAGATGATGGATGGATGGGTAGACAGATGGATGGATGATAGATATAGGATGGATAGATGATTGATAGATGATAGATGATAGATAGATAGATAGATAGATAGATAGATAGATAGATAGATAGATGGTAGATGATTAATAGATGATAGATGGATGGGTAGACAGATGGATGGGTAGATGGATGGATGGATGATAGATGATAGGATGGATGGATAGATGATAGATGATGGATGGATGGGTAGACGGATGGATGGATGGACGATAGATGATAGGATGGATGCATAGATAGATGGTAGATGATTAATAGATGATAGATGGATGGGTAGACAGATGGATGGGTAGATGGATGGATGGATGATAGATGATAGGATGGATAGATAGATGATAGATGATGGATGGATGGGTAGACGGATGGATGGATGGATGATAGATGATAGGATGGATGGATAGATGATAGATAGATAGATAGATAGATAGATAGATGGTAGATGATTAATAGATAGATGATGGATGGGTAGACGGATGGGTAGACAGATGGATGGGTAGACGGATGGATGGATGATAGATGATAGGATGGATGGATAGATGATAGATGATGGATGGATGGGTAGATGGATGGATGGATGGATGATAGATGATGGGATGGATGGATAGATGATTGAGAAATGATAGATAGATAGATAGATAGATAGATAGATAGATAGATAGATAGTTGATGGGTATTGGATGGATAGATTGATGAGTGGAGATAGAGAGTAGATTGAGGATAATATACAGATAGATGATAAATTGATGGATGGTAGAACGGACAAATGGATGATATATAGGTGGTGTATGATAGATGAGTACAAACAGATAGCTATAGATAGGTGATAGATAGATAGATGGCTGATAGAAAGACAGACAGATAAATAGATAAATGCTCCAGAGCAACATGGTGCCTGCTTTGTGCCCCAAGCAGGAAAAAGCATCACTGTAGTGATGGTGCATCTACCCAAGTAAGAACTCTGAGCAGGTCACTGCAGGCTGATGGGAGATTTATGAGTGCTTGTGGGGAGTCACAAATGCCTCCAGGAGATTAAGTAAATGCTGGTTCTCATCTCCTAAGCTCCTACACATCAAGAGGCAGTGGACTGGAATGCCAACGATCCTAACAGTGCTGTGTGATCTCAGCAAGTAACTTGACCACTCTGTTTTATTTATTCACAGTGCTGTGATCATGCTGTTACCTACTTTATATCGCCATTGTGAGGATTCAGGAAGACACCAAGCACAAAGCATAACCAAGGGATCACCAGTCCATAAGCTATCAATAATTTCCAACTATTAGTAATCTCTATGAATCCTGTCCTTCTAATGCCTTAGTAATTTAATGTATGTCAAATAAATATGCTTACTGAGATGAATTTCCAAGGAAAAAGAAGCAAAGCACAGATTTGGCAATACTTCGATTGGCCACAGGGAGGGAGATCATCAAGTAGGGAGGGGACCATTGAAGGGTGGGACCCATTCAGGACCGACACCTTGGTATTGATGTCCAGCCTCACACAATAGGTCCCCTGTTGACAGACTAGGGAAAATTCCACTGAAGTTCCATCTGTCCAGATGTTGACTGGTCTCCACTGTCTGGGGAGGTGAGGATGCAGGAAGCAGAGTGTCCCCGCCCCTGACTGCCACCTGCTTTCACCTGACCCACTGGTAGATCAATGACTGTGAAGAGTTAAAAGACAGCACAGGAGTCTGCAGTGCTTTGCACACAGCGCTCTGGAAGTGTGCACAGGACAGTATAACTTCCCCTTGGGAATTACTCATGTCAACCCTGCCCCAAACATCCATCCTGTTCTCCTGGCCACTCACTGGCTGGGACTGCCCTGTGCTCCTGCCTCTGTGATTGTTCCAAGTTTACAAACGGTCCCTGATGAGCTGATCAGAGTTAGGGACTCAGAGCAGAAAGGATGGAATCCTAGACTCATGGATGGAGAAAGGCAGCCCTGAGCCCAGCAGAGCCACAGGGTGACAAGAGCCATCCTGGTCAGTGCACCGGGTCCTTCCCCTCTCCCCGCTGCAGGAGCTGTCCCAGTTCACTTTCTACTCAAAGCCTGGGGTTGGCCTGCTTTGGATCAGGAGGAACGCCTCGGAGCTCACGCCAGGCTTCCCTTCTCTAGCAGTGGATACATGAGGGCTACACAGCTCTTGGACAGTGAGGGCTTTGTTTCCAGCAGCTGTCAGACAGATCAAGGGACCATTCTCGACCCTCACCCACCAGTCCTAATGCAGATGGAACGGGGCTTGCTATGCTCTTGTGTTCATAGAACACCAACAACAGCGGATAGCACCGCACACACCAATCTTGCTTCGGTGAGGTTCCCCACTCATATTTGCCTTGTGTGTGTGTTACTTTACGCCAGCAGCCCAATGCACCCGGGCTGAAGACTTTCCCCTTGAAGGGAGCACAACTCCTTCAGGTCCTTTCTCGGTGGCTGTGACAGGGCTCTTGGCAGGATGACTGGCCCTGTCTTACTCTCACGTTGCAGTCCCAAAGCCAGAAGCAGATGATGAAAAGTCTCAATCCCAGCATCCAAATCCCCATGCCTCCTGCTTTAATTTCCAAGTCACAAAATAACAGGCACATCTGTCCCCAGAAGGCAGGGAACTGGGGGTTGGGGGGAGACCTACTTCCTCCTGGTGCCCAGATGCACACCCCTAGCATTTCACACCACTTAAAAGACTCTGCCCAAATTGCCAACAACGTGTTACAAACACAGCCCTTCCCGAAAATGGATCAAAAACACTTTGTAATGAGTGTAGGAGCTGGTTTCAAAAGGGCTAGAACGTCTAACAAAATTCCCAGTTCTGGGTGTTTGACACTCAAATGGCCCAAAACAGGATGGGAAAACTTCTCCCCAAATATTTCCACCGGCAGAAGTAGTTCTGTCTGTAGATCTGTGAAGAGTTATCTTTCAATTAGGTGTTTACATACTATGCATACATACTGTGTGTACACATCTCTACATGTTCATTTCTCCAAAGTCGGCATGTTTTAGAAGGGAGAGAAAGCTAAGGTTTGTCATGACCTCCTGACAGTGAGCCACTGGATTCAAAATCCACAGCAACAGGGATCCCTGGATATGTCTGCCCTCCTGGGGGCCTCTCCTTCCAACAGCCCTCCAAGCCCCACTGGAATCCCACCCAGACATTCTGGGTTGGGGGTATGGCAGAGAACATGCCCACTGCACAGAGCTGGGCCTACACTGCCTTGCCACAATAAAGCCCCTCTCAGTATACCCACGTCTCTGTTGGCAAATCCCACCCACTGCCTTATCTCTGCATCCCCTAACCATGAGCTCCACAGACCTGCAACCAGTCTCTTTAAACACACCTCAGACCTGCCCCCACCAGGCCAATGATGCACAAGTCCTGATAGAATCTTTGGACTGCTCTTCCCAACCCAACCCAAGACTGAAGGGCTTCCAGATCCTAACCAAAGCTCCTGTAGGCTCCTGGACCAGTTGGCTTTTCCAGCACTTTGTAGGATGACCACACGCTCACCTGCGCAGGATAAGGCTCCAAACGCAGCTCCTCCTATACTTCTACTCTGAGCTACGGTGGCACCCCGATGTGCACAGCATGCCAAGAACCAGCAGGAACCAGTGTGGTACAAGAGTACAGCCAGAAGCAGATGGCACCCACCCTGGGCCTAAGGGCCCTCTCCCCATTTCAGGCTCCCCCCGCCCCACAGGCTGGAGGCGCCAACTCAGAGAACACCAGGACTGAGAAAATCAATTGTGCTAATCGGGAGCTCGTCACTAGAGATGCCTTCCTAGGAGCAAACTGCATGTAAAACACTTAAAGTGGGGAGCTCCTGAACATGTTTCTTTTGTTACACGACCACTGCACGTTTGTCCAGAGTTCAGGGCTTTCAAACCACATAAGGTTTTATGGGATCATTATAAAATCCCTTCATTTCCCAAAGGCAGGGTAGTAAGGATTAAGTTTGACTACTGAAGACAGCTTTGTGGTAAATGGTCTCTAATGTCGCAGAGTAGCTTGGAAAGAGAGGCTTATTAAACAAATTTCGTGCGTTACAAATCATTAGAAGCAATCACCACATCAAGTTCATTTGCTTAACCTGAAAGGTATCCATTCAGATGCCTATGCAAGTTGACATGGCTCCTGGTGCTCACAGGGAAGCTCTCAGATATTAAAGGAAATCCAGGGAGCCCCTTGAAGGACTCAGGCTAGACCAGAAAACAACATCTTGTGGTTTTCTCACTTCTTGTGTAAGGCAAAAGAAATCTACTCATGAAAATCAGGGCCTAGAGATCAAGACATCACCTGTGAACCGGATGGAACCTCAAAGGAGCCTCACATATTAGGTTAGTGCCATCCTACAGAGAAGTGGGAGGTGGCTGAGTGAGGGGCTCAGATCTCTTCACCTAAGCAGACATCTCTACTTGCCCCTACCAGGTCACCTCCCTACCTAGAGCATATGTATCCCTTTAGTGATGGGAAGGGCTTGTCAGTGAGGACACAGGAAGGCAGTCAGGGGCTCTTGATGGAATTTGAGTTTCTGAATCCATTTCACAGAAAGGGAGCATTCATGGCAGCAAGGGCCAGGAGACTGGGTAGAATCAGGAAGTCACGTTAGAATCCTTGCCGTTGGCAGGGCCAGTCCTAGGTCAGGGCTAATGGCCATCTTCTCTTGCCCGTCTTGGATCCTGACCCTGGGTCCCTCACATGCACAGTTCTTACCCCTTTCCTAGCAAGGAGCAATGAATTCTGTACAGAAAGCCACATCCACATTCTATGACCTGCCCGGGATCCCAGCTCTTCACAAGATTTCTTGTTTACCTTCTCAATCCTACGTAATCCACCTAAAGGGTCTTGACCACCACAGGGGCCTTTATTTCCTGGGGTGGGAAGTTATCCTATAAAGATGGTCTACACATGCAGAGCATAGATTCCTATAAAATTACTGTACGGATTATGAAATTGAGGGTGAGGGAAGTCAGCTTCCTACAGTGTCTTAGCAAACCAACAGGAAAGAACAGAGCCCTGGATTAACTGTTTCAGATGCCATCACCTTTCTCTGTCTCTGTCTCTCCCCCACCTCACTCAGCTCAGAGATAGGATTTCAATATGAAATGCTCCCCACAGCCTCGTGCATTGGATCTTGGTTGAGAAGTATTCTGATTTCATTTCTGTTGCTGTGATAGAACACTCTGACTGAAAGCAACTTAGGGGCTCACACCTCCAGGTCACATGCTGTCAAGGGAAACCAAAGCAGGAACCCGAGGCAGAAACCACAGAGCAATGATGCTTCCTGGATCACCGCTAGCTTTCTAGCACAGCCCAGATACCTCTGCATAAGGATGGGGCCACCCACAGTGGCTGGGCCCTCCCTCATCAATCATTAGTCAAGACAATCTCACAGACATGGCCACCACCGACCAATCTGAGGAAACTCTGCAACTAGGGCTCCTTCTTCCCAGGTGACTCTAGGCTGTGTCAAGTGGACAATAAAAACTACTCAGGGTGAGAAGGGCTTGGATCCCCAGGGCTCTAACCTACTCTGTGCAGTAATCTCTTGATGGAGTCATAATTTTTAAAATTTATTATTTGTGTATGAATGTTATGTGCTTATGTTTATGAGTATACCCATGTCATGCGGTGACCGTGGAGGACAGAAGAAGGCATTGTATCCCCTGGAACAGATAGTTGTTAGCCGCCATGTGGGTGCTGGGATTTGAACCCCAGCAAGAACAACCAGTGCTCTTAACCACGGAGCCATCTCTCTAGCCCCTGATTTTTTTATTTACTCTCTCTCTCTCTCTCTCGCTCTCTTGGTCACTGAGTTTAAATACTTACATGTCTCAACAAAGTACTGAAAAGGTATATTGGTTACTTTTCTCCTCACAGTGATCAAAGAAGAGGAAGACAGCAGCCAGAGGGAGAAAGGCTCATCTGGGCTCACATTTCAGAGGAATGCCTTCCTTCTGGAGAGGAGGACAGGACAGCAGAAGCAGTTTGGTCGTGGTACTCACCTGGACCAGAGCGATGGACTGGGGTGCAGCACACCTTTCCTTTTCTTCCACCAGTAGGGACTGCAGCTTGTGGGGAAGGTAACACCCACATTCAAGGAGGGCCCTCAGGTCACCCTCCCAGGAAGTCCCTAGTAGATGTGCCTGGAGGTGGGGCGTATCCCAGGCAACTACAAATCCAATCAGGTTGACAGTGGAGAGTCAACATCACAAGTGGATTCTGATGCTACTGGAGAGAAAGTACCTTGATTTGATCATCTCCACGCACCCAGGGGCCTAGCTCATCTTCTGTCAGCAGATAGTCCAAACGTGCCTTGAGTAGGTAACGCAGGGGAGCAGGGGGCACAACTTCAATTGTGGAGGATGGCCTCTGAGAGTCACCAGGGCTCATCATAAAGCAAACCGTGCTGAGCTTCTCTGAGCAGCCTTTTCTGCTAAGATGCTGGATCCTGTGGGTCATAGATCCAGGGCAGGGAGTTAACACACTGGAAAATGGAAGGGCTCCAAGAACAAAACAGAACCAGGATTCCCACAGCATGGTGCTTAAAATGTGTGGTCCTGGGATGGGACCCTGAAACCAACATACTTGTCTTCCTGAAGGTTCAGGATGATCCTATTCCCCAGGGTCTCTAAGTCTGTCAGGTCAGATACCACAGAGACTGTCCTCCCTCTTGGGCTGGCCCCAGCCAAATATCACAAACTGGGTGGCTTAAAATAATGTAGATTTATTTTCACAGTCCCTGAGGCTAGAAGTCTAAAACAAGGGCTCACCTGTCCAGCATCTGGAACTTCCACGTGTGCCTAGTTTCTAGCTTTCTGCTCATGCCGACACAAGGCCTACCTGATCTGGGCCCTGCTAACTTGTGACCTAATCACCACATGTCACCTCTGCCCATCTCCAAATAAGACCACATTTGGATGGATGGAAGGAAGATCCCAACAGTTTTCCTGGTGGACACAATTCAACTCCTGTCACGCGCTCATAAGAGGCACTGCTGGACACTGCTGAGGTGGACGACCCGCCAGGCCCCTGACCCAACCCTCGGGCGCAGCCCCAGGCAAGCGGTGGCTCTTGCTTCTGCTAAGCAGCACGGCCCCTCAAGGCCAGACCCAGATTCAGACTTTCCGGTTACACTAGGTGCCACCACCATCCCTTGGTCACGAGCTGGCGGCATACAGCCTATGACTGTGTCACAGCGGGTAAACTGAGGCTCGGGATAAGTTGAGAGGCTTGGGTGGGTAGGTGCAGCCAGACTCCAGTGGCCAAAGGGCTGGGAGCGGGAGGGCAGAGGGCGGCGGTGGGGAAAGTGGGGGTGTGGGAGGGGGCGGGTAGATCTGCGGGTTACCAACCAGCATCAGGCCTGGGCCAGGCGCCCGCACCCAGGGAGACTGCGCAGAGCTGCAGGCCGGGCGCCGCGCACTGGGCATGCGCGGCCTGCTGAGAGCCCGCCCCGCGGTCTCCGCCTCGCTTCCGGGTGCCCGCAGCCCCGCCCCGCCCCTCACAAGCCCCGCCCAGCACGCTCTGGCCACGCCCCACGCCGCTCGCACGGTCCACCACCCGCCCCCGCCCCTTTCGCTCCAGGCCCCGCCCCGTTCCAGGCCCCGCCCCCGGCCGCGCTTCAGGCAGCCCGCCCTCAGAGCTGCAGCCAGGCGCGTGGTGCTGCGGCCCCTCTGCAGTTTGCAAGTTGGTGAGTGTCTGCACAGTTTGCAAGCTGGTGAGTGTCGCCCCGCACAGTGCGGAAGTCCGGAGTTCAGGGGACAGTCGCTACCCTGAGTTGTCTTGAGGGCGCACTCCCTTCGCCAGGCCCTCTGCCCCTCCTGTGCAGGCCCAGGCACGCCTCCTTGCCCCGGGCTTGAGGCTCTTGGGTCAAGTTGCCTGCTGACTGCGGCCCTCGGTGGGAATCCTGGCCGCCCTGGCACAGCCCCCCATCCGGCACATTCATGCCTCTGCTGGACCTAGGCCCCCCATCCGGCACATTCATGCCTCTGCTGGACCTAGGCCAGGGCCCGCGGGACGTCTGCCCACCCTCCTGCCCTTTACTGCTGCCCAGGCCATGGGTGTCCGCGTAGCCTTCCTTTCAGGAGGCTTCCAGAAGCCCCTGCTCAGATCCTCTTGCTGCTGAGCCCCTGGCTTCCTAGTCTGATGGCAAGAGAGAATAACCAGGTCCCAGGGTCCTGCCCACATCAAGGCTGGTGTACACATTCCCTCAAAACTGCGTCCTTAAACACTTAGGGTAAACAGGTGGTGTTAGCCAGTTACACTGTGTACTGCAATCCCCAAGTCAGTGACTCCAGGCCATGCACTCCTTGCCCAGTGGGTGTAGCTAATGAGAGCCACCACAGCCCTGCACCTAACTGCCTGGTCCCAGAAGCTGACCTTCTGTTCTGGGAAGCAAAGTTGAGGGCAGGTGTGAACAATTGTGCGTGACTGGGCCATCCTCAGACAAAGAGGGTGTAGTAGTCTCTGCTAGACAGACGTTTTTCATCGTCCTCACCCGACAGGTGATGGGGATGACTTGTCTCCACCTGTCTCTCCAAGGCTGGAATACTCAGTGATGCAGACTTAGAATGCTGGCTGTGGGGGTGTCAGGAGCCTTGCTGGTGGTCAGTGCTATCCTCTGATTCAAATGCGCTGTCTGGTATCCGCCAGGGCCAGGGCCAGAGCCTGAGGGATGGCAGGAGAGAATGGGCCTGCACTGGCCTGCCTGAGCTTTGGTCTCTTTCTGGGGTCCCTCCCTATCTTCACTTAACATTTGACAGAAATGTCTTACCTTCTGGGGTCTGGAGGACTAGGCCAGGAGTACACTGTTGTGTTAAAGCACTCTTCTTTGAGGGCATGCTTTCCACTGGGAAATATATCTGTACACAGTAGGTGGATTTAACCAGTAATACACCGCATGACTTTAAGAAGGTCCCACTGTTAGCAAGGTTTAAGAAGCAGAGCCCTGGGGTGGGGTATGGTGATGACTGTGCTTAATCCCAGCACTCGGATGGCAGAGGCAGGTGGAGCTCTGTGAGATCGAGGCCAGCCTGGTCTACATAGCAAGTTCTAGACCAGCTGGGGCTACAGAAAGCAGAGCCCTGTTAAACCAACTATGTTCTAGGTCAGGGTGCCCCCCCCCCCCCCCCGGGGCTGTCCACTCCCTTGTCTCCCTGGGAGTACCTTCTCAGATGTGTCAGAAAGGCCGCCTTCCTCATGCAGAGACAGAGGGACCCAGAAGAAACCAGACCAGTCTCCCTTCCTCTCCCTCAGGAGGCAGGCACAAACAGTACACTCCTCAGCATTTGTAAATAAATCTAAGCTGTGCATGGTGGCTCACGTTTGTAATCCCAGTACTTGGTAGGCTGAATCAAGAGGATGCCATGAGTTAAAGGTCAGCCTGGACTACGTAGTTCTAGGTGAGCCTAAACCACAGTGTGATACCCTGTCTCCAAAAACAAACAAACAAAAACAACGAATCAACCAACCCCAAAAAACACAACTAAATTGTCATTATTTTTCTTACTTTACAGAGTACAAACATTTAGGAGCCAGCAGTCAAATCAGCAACACTAACTCTCAGTTGTTAAATTACCTTTTCAGGTTTTAGCCTGTCCTTCATAGGGTAGGAAACTCATTAGCACACCCGTTCTCTGGATTTTTTTTTTCTGTGATCATCTGAAGACTTCACATGTTCCTCTGTTTGTAGTGGGGCTACACTCCAAGTAAGCTCATTGTAAACTGAAAATATTGTACGTCAAAAATGCATTTCACAGATTCCCCGAACAGCTTCACTCAGCACCACATTACACTACACTATAGACACACGTGTTATCTAACCTTTTGACGTGAGATTGTCATCTATGGAGTTCATACTTGAAAACCATGCAGTTGAATTACCAGAAACAAAACAAATCACCCCTCCGCGAATCTCATAATGTTTTAGTAAGTTTACAGTTTTTTGTTGGGTGGCATCCTCAGTGACCCACAGGCCTCAGGTTGGACATGCCTGCTTGTGCCCACAGCTTCTCTTGATCAGGAGCTGGTGGCATCTGCAGGATCAATGATGATGAGCCCCAGGGAAAAGCCCAAAATTCCAAATTCAAAGCACAGAGTCTGCCAAATGCATAGTGCTTTGCACCATGTAAAACAGTCATTACGTGTTAGGTAGATCATGAAAGTTGAGGACTGTGTTGTGTTTGCATTTTACTGTGACCCTGCCTAATACCTGGCGCCAGTGTGAAGTGTGTAAGTCTGATTTCCTCTAGGCCTCTGAGTTCTGGTTGGGTCCGAGTGCCTTGGACTCTGAAAGACCCTGTGCCTGACCACAGCCGTTGGTCTGGATGGATGGCTTTAGGAAGGAGTTGGTGTCTCACTGTAGAATAGGTTCAAATCAGAGACCTATAGATCAACATTCCAGTGGGCAAGTATCAACTCTGTCAGCTTGTCTAAGACACTGATAAATAAGCCAGCTCATACCAGTTCTGGGTCTTAACTGAAAGCAAAAGAGTTTGCTTGGTGGGAGCCTTGTGGGAGGCTGGCTCTGCCTTGGTTGACAGGATGGATTTTTTCATTCTGTTTGCACTGGAGGCCTGCACTGGGCACAGGTAGATAAAAGTTGGAGACTCAGTATTGTTGCCTACGTGTGTGTGTGTGTGTGTGTGTGTGTGTGTGTGTGTGTGTGTGTGTGTATGTGTGTCCTTGTCACTGCTGGGCTGTGGAAATAGTCGAGTGGAGGAGGGCTACCTGGTTTGGGGAGAACCACATAATGAATATGTGGAACCAACAAGTGACTTACTGTTTCCTGTAGCTGTTAAGATGATTTTCCTTAAGAAGAGAAACATATCCTTTAGTGACTTTTTGACTCTGCGAAGGAATCAGTGCCTTGGTAGATGTGGTTCCCATGTAGAGGGATCACGGGCCATGTCTTTGTAGGTGCAAAGCATCCAGAGTGGTTAGGCCAGCCTCCTGCACCTCGATGCAGAGCCTGTCCCAGCTAATAGACAGGCTGCCCTCAGGGGCCACAGATGCCATGGTGACACCCTGTTGAAGGCTGAACTTGCTTTCTGTACTCCCATCTAGAGTGAACTCATTTTTGGCTTGCAGTGTAGGAGTAAAACCACTTAGAGAGTCGACAGGAACATCTCACAGCTTCGCTTGTTGTCATGGACGGCCACAGGAGGAATGGTGGGAGAGTAGTCAGTGCTTAGCATGTCCTTGGTACCACTAAAGTTCCAGTTAGAATCATTTCCTGCCCATAACACTTGGGAAGTCAGCATAGCATCCAGCCCCAGCTCTAGGGCCCATTCCCAGAAGTCCGGGGGTGACACTGAATGCACACTGCACCAATGGCATGCCTCATAAAAGCAGGCACTTGTTAAATTTATTTGTTTTTATTATAGACATCGATCTGCCAGTTGCAATAATGCATTTATGGACATTTTTCTGCAAGCACAGTGCTGGTGGGTTTTTACGGACAAATTGAGTCATACAGATAGTAGTTTGGAGAACTCTTAACTTATTGACAGATCGGGCCATCCCAACACTGGATTTAAGAGGTGCCTGATGGGTGAGGAGAGAAAACGACTCTCAAGGCTGAGCAAGAGATGGGACTTTGGATGTGGAGATGAGGTACAGAACAGGTAGTTACTTCTTGTTTCTGAACTTAGCTAAATTTTAACCCAGGCCAAAGATGGGGAGCCAGGAGTGTCACCTTCAGGTTAGGCTGCTGCTGCTGTGGTTGGTGAGGTCCACCCCACACAGTCTCCAGCAAGGCTGGAAATGTCAACCTGTCATTCCATGAGTGGAGTGCTCATGGGCTGTCCCAACGGTGGTCTGAGCTCTTACGATGTCAGAATTTCTGAGCATGTTGGTTCCAAAGGCAGATTATAGGACTCTTTGACAGACTGACAGAATCAGAGCCTGAGGACCTGCCGCTTGGATGGCTCCTACAGGACTCTGGCAAGCCGCAAGGCTTGAGCCTCTCAGTCAGTCTTTAGGGTCAGTTGTGAAGCAGAGCTTTCTAGTCCAGACTAGCTCTGAGGTTATCTTCCAGCTGGATCTGCGGTTGGCATTGCTCTGTGTTGCCCAGGCGTATGGATCTGTGTATGGTTTTAAATTTCTTAGAGACAAGAAAAACTTCATCATGCAAACCCAACACGTTGTCCTAGCATTAGGGCTCTTGGTTTGTGGTCCCAACAGAAGGCGCAGATGTCACAGAAACTCAGGCATTGGTTTTATGTACGAGCCTGAGGCCTGGGCAGACTTGTCTTCATCCTTGTCACCCTCCTCAGTGGGTTGTGTTGCTTTTCTCTTCCTGTAGAAACATTTTCTCTCAGGTGACGGTTAACTTCCAAACACACTCCCAAGTGCATGTTTGTGACGCTGAAAGGGGTTCTGTAAGCAAGTGCTAGAGTTGTGTGTGGAGAGGGCATGGTACATGTCATTGACAAGTCAGATTCTAGTTGTGTTGCATGGGTCGCTGTAACCATCCCACCCCATGTCCTCATGTCAGCTGGATGAGGATGATTGGCTTATTCTGTCCACCTGAGTAAGAAGCACATGCAGGGGCTGGAGAGACAGCTCAGTGGTTAAGAGCACTGGCTGCTCTTACAGAAGACCCAGGTTTGATGCCCAGCACCCACAAGGTGGCTAACCGTCTGTAACTGTTTGTAATCCAACACCCTCTTCTGACCTCTGTGGGTACTGCATGACATGGGTACACTTACATACATTCAGGCAGTATACTCATACACATTAAAAACAAGAAAATATTTAATAAAAAAAGAAGTATATGCAATAATAAAGTGCTGTTTGTTTGTGTTTTTAAATAAAAAGCACCTTGTGGATGGAAACCTTCCCTTGGGACCACAGTGTCAGTCAGAGAACCACCTCCAGGTCAAGCAGCATGCACATTGCCCTCAGTCCAGTCCACATTCCACTTCTCTGCAGCTCCAGCACCACTGTTTCAATCAGTGAGCATCCTTGCTTCCCTCTAGTCCAACTGGAATCCTTTCCACAGATTCACGTGCTCAAATCTGCATGTGGGGTATAGCACAATGCTCATCCGTGAAATCCCTGGACACAAGAGGGCTCCCAGTTTGGACCTGGCCCCACCAGCTGCCATGATTTTTGGGAAAGGTGACTTCTTCCAAGGCTTGGTTTCTGTGAGGGGGTGGATGGGCTGATGACAGCTGTGGGATATGATGAAATCATCATCCTGAGGGATCATGACAGGCCTGGTGAGCTCTCAGCAGTGATAGCAGTTGCTTGGTGATGACAATGATTGGCACCTAGAAAGCTGTCCTTGGTGGGACAGAACTAGAGGTGGGGATCTCCTCACCACAGAGGCCCTCCCTGTAATGCCTCATGCCCAAGAGTTCAGTTGGTCTTGGGTGTTGGGTGTGGCACCTGCATGCTGAGTGGATAGGTCTGTAAGCTTTTTTTGTTTGTCTGTGGAGTTAAGCTCTACTCCCTGTTCTGATTTTTGTCAAGAGTTCCTGAGGTGCCTGGCCCCACAGTACACCTGCTCAAGTGGCCAAGGGTTAAATGTGATGATAAGCCCATTCTTGGTGTGGAGTGGGCGCCTGGGCTTCCTGTACACTCCTAATGATGCCACCAGTTAACAGTCACGTCCAGCCCTAGGCTTGGCATCACTAGTCTGTAAAGTTGAAAGAATGTTTTGAGGGATCAGACATCTAATCCTACATGGTGGCAGTGGTCAGGGACCAGGGGTGATAATAACCTATGACAGTGTTTTTACTTGTGTGTGACTGTTCATACTGTAGTGTCAAGGGGGTAACTCAGGCCTGTTGGGTAAGCTTTCTCAAGCTGGAGTGGTGATACGCACCTGAAATCCTAGCACTTTGGAGATGGACTCAGGAAGAACAGGCATTTGTGGTCACCCTTGACTATACAGCAAGGTCAAGGCTAGTGTGTTAGTCACTTTTCTGTGGCTGTGTTAAAACACTGGACCAAGGGAACTTCTAGAAGGAAGAGTTTATTTAGCTTACGGTTCCCAGAGGAATTACAGTCCATCATGGAGGGGGAGGCATGGCGGCAGAGGTGACTGGAGGAGGAGCAGAAGCTAAGCTCTCACATCATCACACAGGCACAGGAAGCAGTGAGAACTGGAGATCTGGCAAGGCTTCAGAACTCTCTAAGTCCCCCCCCAGTGATGTGCTTCTTTCAGGGTAACCACACCTTCTAAGACCTCCCAAAACAACACTACCAACTGGGGACAAAATGTCCAAATACTTGGAGTCTGTGGGGGACACTCTCACACAGACCACCACAGCTAGCCTGGGCTACATGAGACTTTGTCTCATCCTCCTCCCACCCCACCAACCCCCTGTGATGGTTAATTTTTTATGCTTGATGGAATTTAGAATTGCCATGGAAACAAACCTCTGGGCATGTCTGTGAGGGAATTTCTAGATTAGGCTAATGGAGCTGGGACAGCCCACCTTAAGTGTGGGCAACACAAATCCATGGCCTGGGATTACGACCGAATAAAAGGAGGACGTGGACTGAGCACCAGCCTTCATCTCTCACTTTTTAAAAATTTTAATGTATGTGTTTGAGTGTATTGCCTGCATGTATGGTGTCAAGAGAGGCATTGGATCCCCTGGAAGTGGAGTTACAGATGATTGTTAGCCACCATGTGGGTGCTGAGATTCGAACCTGGGTCCTCTGCAAGAGCAGCCAGTGCTCTTAACCATTGAGCCATCTCTCCAACTCTTTTCCTGCTTCTTAATTGTAATGCAAGGTCTGCAGTTCCCGCTCCTGCAACCATGCCTTCCACACCACGGAGGACCGTGCCCCCTGCGCCACGAAGGGCCTTGTCCCCTGCCACTAAGACAAAACAAACCCTTCCTCTCCTAACTTGCTTCTTCTCAGGCATTTGGTCACAATGGCTTAACACGTAATTAATATGTCCCCCGATCCCCAGGTAAATCAGCGATGCAGACGTTTTAGGGGAAGGTGCACCTTGTGGGGTGGCTCTTCACCTTCATGTGATTCACCTCATCCTGGTAATGGTGAAGGCATGCTGTCTACATTGCTTTACCTAGCCCGAGTGGCCGAGGTTTGGCATTGTGACGGGATGATGTGGTCTGTGTCGGGCCCCATTCATGGTGTGCTAGATAGCTTTAGTTGGCAACCTGACACACCTGGGTGATGGGCGCGTTGCTCAGTTGGGGACTCTCCTCCATTGGACTGACCTGTTGCCATGTCTGTGGAGCATTTTCTTGATTGTTGAGTAATGTGGGAGGGCCCAGCCCACTGTGGGTTTGAGTAGGGGTGACTAGCAAGGATGGGTGAAACATTAGGTAGGACCACTTCTGGAGGATTCAGCTCTGAGGGGAGGTAGAGCACCAGGCCATCAGTGCTCCCTAGGAAGATCTCTTGGCTAGCTTGAGTGTCATATGGGAAGGAGAGACAGGCCAGTGAGATGAGTCTGGCCGTGAGGGACAGCCCCTGTGGTGGTCACGGACCAGCCTTGCTGGCCTGTTGACTGAGAGGAGAGACTGGTTAGCAAAGATGACTGCATTTAAGGCATTTTTCTTGGTTTTGTGTTCTTTTGTTTTATTTATTTTTTTCAGACAGGGTCTTGTGTAGGTTGTACTGGCCTGGAACTCACTATGTAGGCAAGGATGACTTTGAACTCCTGATCCTCCTGCCTCCACCTCCCAAGTGCTAGATTCTAGGCATGCACCATCCAGCTGGGGTCATTTTTCCTCTGGAGGAAGGAAACAGTGTTTGGTGCGTGAGCTTGTTGTGTGGATTTCAAGAAGCACGTCTGGCATAAGGCGTAGCATGCTGTCTGCCTTGCCTGGTGTCTGGGCTCTGAGGCGGGGAGATGGCCTTATTTTAACTGTTCATTCCTACAGAGATGTCAGCATGGAGGAAGGCTGCTGGTTAACAGGCAGCTCCACCCCCAGCCTGGCTCCGCGAGGAGGGGGGCAACCTGTCCTTCCTGGAGGCAGCCTTGGAATCCTTAAAATCACACTGGCAAGTTTTACGTGTAGGTTTACATCAGAATGCAAATTAAAAATAAAGTGTATGCTTGGCTTTTGTATATAGACTGTAGAAAGTTCTCACCAGGTGGTAGCTCCCTGGGGGGCTCCTCTGGGGTGGAACCTGGGGTAGGAAGATAGGGGGCCATGGGGTCAGGGGCATCATTCCTGCCTCCGGTTCTGACTTAGTTTTCCATTGTTGTAACAGAATACCTAAGTCCAGGTGGTATTTGAGGAGAAAGAGGTCTGTTGGTTCAGTCCTGGAGCTGGGAACTTCGAGGTCAGGGTTGCATCTGGAAGGGCATGGTGTTGCTTCAGCTCATGGCAGGGGGTGTGGGGGGTAGCAGAAGAGGGAGCAGGCATCTGAGGAGAGAGAAGAGGCTAAGCCCTGTGGTAGCTGACCCAGGCCACAAGAAAGGCAGTTATTCTGTCCTAGGAATTGTCCGCACAATCCACAGCCCTTCCACTGGGCACTTCTCCATGCCACTGCACCGTGGGATTAAGATTCCAGCACATGAACTTTAAAAATATATTTATTATTTGCATTTTACGTGTATGAGTGTATTGCTTCCATGTATGTAAGTGCACCTGGGTTGTGCAGTGCATGCAGAGGTCAGAAGAGGCTGTCAGACCCTCTGGAACTGGAGTTAGGGATGGTTGTTAGCCACCTTGTGGGTGCTAGGATTCAAACCCAGGTCCTCTGCAAGAGTAGCCCATGTCCTTAACTGCTGAACCATCTCTCCAGCCCCTAGCACATGAATTTTTTTATTTTTATGTGTACGAGTGTTGACTTACATGTGTATATATGTACCTGTGCCTGGTGCCCACAGAGGCCAGAAGAGGGTGTCAGAGCCCCTGGAACCTGAGTTATACATGATTGTTAGCTGCCATATGGGTGCTGGGAACCTGTGTCAGGACCTCTGCAAGAGCAGCAAGTGCTCTTGACAGATGAGCCATCTCTCCAGCCCCCATCCCCACACCCATGAACTTTTGGGGAGACAAGCCATAGCAGGCTTATGCCAGCCTTGTCTTTGAGGGACCCACCTCTTGAAGGTCTGGGGAGGTAAGGCTGTCTATAGATCTGTATTTTCTGTGCTGATGAGGGTGTCTGGAAGAGAACAGGGAATTTGGCTTTTGTGGAGGGTCATTAGTGACAGAACAGATTTGTGTTATGTTAGATTTTTGTCTCTGTAACTGAGTCTATAGAAAATACCTTAAAGCTCATAGTTTCAGAGGCCCATGGTGGGCAACTCCATTGTTTCTGGGCTTGTGGTGAGGCAGAGAATCATGGTGGAAGGTGTGGAGGGGAGCGGCTGCTCCCTCAGCTTCCAGGAAGCAGAGACAGAGAGGGCGGGGTGCGGGTGGAGAAAGGGAGGGAGAGAAAAGGACAGGACAGAGTCAAGGACATGGTGTCCTTCCAGCCTATGCCCCCAACGACCACCTCTCCTTCCAGTACAACTATCCCATTACTAATCCATCAGTGACTTAATCCATTGATTAGGTCAGAACCCTCTGGATTCAATCAGGTCCTAGTGATCTGAACCACCAGCTGGGGGATGCTTCACATCCATCCAAACCATCAGTTTTGAAGCAGCCCTTTTGAGTAGAGATTTAAGCAGAGGGACAGCCACCAGGAGACCTGGGGAGAGATCCGCAGGGGAGGGACAGCAGCTGTGGGTGCTTGGGTGGTCACTGGTGGGTATGTTGGAAGGACGCATGCCGGAGTCAGGGGTGGAGGGGAGATGAGTCAGCCAGGCATTAGAACCTTACCTGTATCATGGTAGATGGGTCAGCCAGGCATTACAACCTTACCTGTATCATGGTGGATGCCAAGGCTCAGGAAGTTCTTAGAAATAGAACTTCCGAGTCTCAGGATTCCAAGATTGTCATCTAGTTAAAGTAACACAAGCAATGATGGTCATCCCCGTGAGGGGTGATGGGATCAAATGAGCAAGCATGCCACATTCTTAGCACAGCACAGGTAGGGACTGTTCAGGGCACACCAATGTTCTTGTTAGTAAGGCTTTTGGCACTCAAGGGGAAGTTTGTAGAATAACAGGCAAAGAAAGGAAATGATGTATTTCCAAAAGTTACTGAATTTAGCCAGCTATCCCAAGAAGACCCATGTGTACTATTCTTTATTGTGCAGAAAAAAAAATTGTTTCTGTCACCATTGTGTTAGTATCAGATTAAGCTGTCGAGTCAGATGGATGCAAGGTGTCCTGTGGTCTGTCTGCTGATTAGTAGGCTCCCTGTGCCTCCTCCAGCCCATCAGTCTCTGGGTTGAGCAGGGCTCTGAGAACTGACTGCTGGGTGCAGGTGGGAACTGAGGCCCCTGGTCACAGTTGGGAGACCAGGGGAGGCTGCTTCCAGAATCCTGCTTCTGACATGCTACTGGAATGGCTTCTCAGATGAATGTGCAGGTATAAAATTAGGTTAACCTACAGTCAAGGTTATCTACTCTGGTGGCCCTGATTACCACCATTATGACCATTATGACTCTGGCATACAGACCTCCTTCAGCCTGGGGTGGGGAGGGGCAGCCATTTGCAGGGAACTGGGAACTTTCAGTCCTAAACTGGCTATGTCCCAGGCATACTGGAGTGGCTGGGCCTCCTGAAACTGTCATCCCCCCAGTGTTCTTGGAGAGTATTTATTCTAGTTTTCTTTGTGTAGCTGTCATAGAGACACTACAACCAGAAACAGCTTAGGGGAGGAAAGGTTTATTTGGCTTTCATTTCCAGGTCACAGCCCATCACTGAGGGAAGTCAGGCAGGAGCTCCAGGAGCTCCAGGCAGGAACCGTCTGAGGAGTGCTGCTTGCTGCTTTGCCTGCAGGATTGTGCTCAGTGAGCTTTCTTATGTAGCCCAGGACCACCTGCCTAGGGATGGTGCTGCCCACAGCAGGCTGGGCCTCCCCATATCAGTCAGCAATCAAGACAATTCCTTGTAGACATGGCCACAGGCCAATCTGATCTGAGCAGTCCCTCAGTTGAGACCCCTTTCCTGGGTATTCTAGGCTGTGTCAAATTGACAGTAAAAACTAGCTAGGGCATCAGAGCTGCTACCCTGTCACTAGTTGGAGCCCACTTGACCTTGAGTCTGAATCAGTTTTCTTCATCAAAGGCGTACTGATTAAAGTCTCTCTGTGTTGTGTTTGGGGTTGCACATATATGTGCACATACCTGTAGAGATCAGAGGTTAACCACAATTGTTGATCCCCAGGTGCTATGTACCCTGTGTTGTTGAGGTAGGGTCTCTCTGGCCTGGAGCTTGCTAAATCGGGCTGACTGGCCATTGACCCTCAGGGATTTGCTTATCTCCCCGTTTCCAGTGTGGGATTGCAAATGCACACCACACCTGGCTTTTTACTTGGGTTCTAGAAATCAAACTCAGATCTTCATGCTTGCACAACAAATCCTTTTCCAACTGAAAATTTTACATTTATTTATTTATTTGTGTGGAGGGGAGCATATGACCATGTGGAGGTCAGAGGTCACCTTGCAGTAGTCGGTTTTCTCCTTCCATCATCATGCATGTTCTCAGGATTGAGCTCAAGTTGTCAGGCTTGGTGGCAAGTGTTCTGTTGGTTGTATGAAGTCCAGGTGGGAAGGGCCTCCAGTCTCTCTGCCCACTGGCTTCTTTTAATCGTGGTGTAGCTGCCCTCCCCAGCCCCTGTTCCTACTCTGGCCACACTCTACATATATATATATGTCCCTGGAGCCCCTTGGTTGCAGAAACAGGCACAACAAGCAGGACAAGGGCTGGGGGATGGTGGAAAGGACTGGGGTGGGGATCCTCCCGGGACTCCCTGGAAGGCAGAGGTGAGGAGCAGAGGTAAATTGACCTGCTGGGTGGCTGAGGAGGGTGGGACAGAGTGGTGGGTGTCGATTCCATGGGCCCCAAGGCAGCACAGCAGTGGTCACTCTGTTGCTGGGCCCTCAGAATCAGTGGGCCACCGTCAGGCCAAGCTATCTCTGAGAACATTTGTAGATCTCCCTTGAGGTGGGAAGCTAGGCATTTGTTTCTCCCTGAAGTTCTACTAGCACATGCCTGCACCAGCTCAGTCTGTTATGTCTAGGCTGCTGGTGGAGATCCTATGAAAGGTTAGAGACCACCGAATTTGCCCGCCCATCTCACCAGTTCATGGCTCATAATCCCATGCAGATTTTTAGTACTATTGCAAAGAAAACACAGATCGCCAACCTTTTCCATTACTATTCCTACCTCTCTGCCCCACAGTGTAGGTGAGTGCCAGGTTCCTAGGACCCTAGGTTCCCATCACGGCCCAGAGGGGCACTGCTGTATGCATCCAGAGTCCTGGGTCAGGGAAAGTGCTCTTAATATTAAGATGTGGATTTGAGTTCTTGGTTATCTTTTATTTATTTATTTTCATCTGCGTTTGTTGTTTAATTTCACCTCTAGAGTCTGTAAGAATATGATTAACCTCAAGGGTCATGTTATAATATAATTATTAATGATTGATTCTGCGTATCCTTTGAAGCAATAAGGGAAGTATCATGGGCCAGCGTGTGCTTGGTTCTGATGTCTCACATTTCCTAAACATGATTCTGTGACAACATTCCTATCAGTTGATTCCTTAGAATGTGTTTCATGCATCTGAAGTGCAGTGCGTGATTAGCTCTAATTGTGGTGGGATGCAGCGTTCCTTACGTGACTTGTGTTAATGTGGCACGTGCTGTTCAAGTCTCTTGCCACTAATAGTTAGGGTGGGGATGCACAGTGATTGATCTTCCTGGGGGTGCTGTAATGTAAAACAATTCGGATTGTTGGAAGTATATTTTACAAGTGTGCATTGGGCCTTTGGGATGTTATATTGAAAAACCCAATTGTACAGTTACCATGGGAACCCAATTAGAATAGATTGCTTGATTTTTTTTCTTTTGTCTTTTATCTTGACCAAAAATCTAATGTATTTTAAATGTTTTCATATGGAACTGTGCTGCTCTACTGACGTGCATAGGATTCTTTCCTTTTCACCCCAGCTTCATCCCGGCTCGTTGCTGTTCCATAGTGGCGCCGTACCAGGACGTCTCCCAGAGAGATTTAATCGAATTTTTGTGGCAAAGCTTGTACACATGGTGGTGGTGGTAGGGGCTGCAGAAAGCATTGAAAACGTGGGACAAGGGTGTCTTCCCTGTGACAGCAGACAGACAGTGGTCTTCATGTCCCTCTTCAGTGTGGGATTCAGGATGTCCCTCGGAGCGCATGCGTGCACTCCTATGAGTTCAGTGGGTTAACAGCGTGTTAAAGATCCCCAAGCTGGGGAACCTCAGTTTGGTCTCAGAACTTGTTTGTACTCTTAAAATTTGTTGGGGTTCCTGTGAGCTTTTGCAAGTTGGAGTCAGAGGAGCTCAGTTTC
Source organism: Nannospalax galili (assembly GCF_000622305.1). Taxonomy (NCBI): domain Eukaryota; kingdom Metazoa; phylum Chordata; class Mammalia; order Rodentia; family Spalacidae; genus Nannospalax; species Nannospalax galili. Next base: position 857,594 of record NW_008329132.1, on the reverse strand, counting down.
CTTGGAGTGATTGATTGATTGTCCCAGGATCCCCTTCAAGCATCAGCATCCCAGGATGCCCAAGTCCCTTTTTATAAGAAAGTATAGTATTTGCATGTAACCTAGCACATTCTAAATTTCGTATACTAAGATGTAAAAACTAAACAAATAAGGGAATAATGATAAGGAAAAACATCTGTATGTGTCTGGACACCCATAAAATTATGTGTGCACCAAATTTTTTATGTGTCTCCCCAAATTACCCATGTATTTGGGCTAAATCCTTGAATGCAGAGGTACTGATGGCCAAATCTACATCTGTGTTGGAGGTTACCACTGAGAGATTGAAAAAATATTAATTAATTCATGTGAACAACAACCCATTAGATTTTTGCATAAATAGTATTTTTACAGTGGAAATCAGTTTTATTTTCCATAAAATGCAGTTAGTAGCAGGAGAATCGTCAGTCTTTGTTTCAGACCTTCTTAATGTCTGGATTGATACGTGGCAATGAGGTGCTCAGCTCTGTGCCCGTTCAGTCAGCCTTGAGATGTAACTTTGATTCAGGCCTACCAAGCAAGCTGGCCCTGCTCAGATAAGTACTTGGAAAAGGAAAACTGCGTCACAGCTGAACAGGTTGCAGGTTCTTGAAGTTTGCAGTGCCGAGGTGGATCCCTGGTCAGGAGCTGGTTGAGTCCATCACACAGAAACTCACTTGTGTGTCCTGTACCTTGAAGGATCTTGTGACACTATTCAAAGTCCTGTGGAGACCCTGCTTTGTTGAGTTGCACAGATCTTCCAAATATCGGCACGTCTGCAGGACAGCATTGGAATCGTGTTTATTTGTGACCGTGCTTCTTTCTCCTTGGGAAGGTGTCCAGTGTTGCTGTCTGTGGTGATGGAGGCTTCGGGCTCCCCAGCTTAGCCATCACATGGACCTCCCGGCCTTATCAGAGGCAGCAAACACTCTCAGCTGTGTTGCTGCATCAGTGGCCTCAGGCTGTTCACTTGGAGCAGTGTCCGTAGATACACAGGTCTAAAGAATGTTCCTACAAGTAGCTTTGGTCCAGAGAAGAACTCCACTGTGTATCTCGAGCCCCTCCCCTGCACCTGCTCTCCTGATGCCTCTCCTGGGTTTGTAGCAAGACCACCTTGCTCAGCTGCCAGTCTGACCAGAGTATTGCCAACGATGGAGATCTGTGAGGCCCACAAGTCCCGTTGTTTCTTTAGGATGTTCCTAGGGAGCCTGGCTTTCCCTCACTACCCTTGAGGGAGGATAGGGTGTGACTGATTTGTAGGCCTGGAACTCATAGCTATCCTCCTGCCTCAGCATTCCGAAGTACTGGAATTCAGATGTAAGCCACCACCTTCATCTCTTTTTTTCTTTGTATTGATTTCTGGTCTTATTATTTCCTTGGGTTTAACTCACTCTCTCTCTCTCTCTCTCTCTCTCTCTCTCTCTCTCTCTCTCTCTCTCTCTCGTTATATTATACCCTTGGTGTATGACTGCATGTCCCTAAGTTACATGTGCAGAGGCCAGAGGAGGACACTGGGTAACCCTCTACCTCCACTGCCACCCCCAGCACTGGGGTTCCAGGCACATGTGGGTGGCCGCACGCAGCTTTTTATAGGGATGTTGGAATCCAAACTCAGGTCTTAGTGCTTGCCCAGCAGACGTTCTTTCCCACTGAACCAGCTGGCCAGTCTCCCCTCCCCCACCTTCTAGAATGTACTTTAGGGTGGATGCTTGGGTTCACCACTTCTCTCATGGAAGCATTTAAAAAAATGCTAAGCATACCCCCATGGGCTGCTTTGGCTAAAGCCAACAGATTGATACTTGGATTTTCATTTTCGCACTGCGGTGTTTTCCAGTTTCCCTGGTGATCACTTTAGTGTGCGTGTTATTTTGAGGTATGATGGTTTGTTTCCGAATACACGAGTCCTTCCTGAACGTTTTCTGTCACTGATTTCCAGCCGAGTACCTGTGGCCAGAGGATAGATCTGTGAGTTTGAATGTCTTAAGTTGCTTTGCACCCAGAGCCTGAGCTGACTATGGACGCTTAAAAGAGCTGGAGCTCTGGTTGCTGGGAGGAGGAGGGTTCTTTTTTTTTTTTATAACTTAAAAAAAATGTTTTATTTATTAGTTTTATTTTATGTGTACAAGTGTATTGCCTACATGTGTGTGAGTGCACCCATGTTGTGCTACACTGTGGATGGAGGTCAGAAGAGGGCTTCAAATTCCCCTGGAACTGGAGTTAAGGATAGTTCATAGCTGCCATGTGGGTGCTGGGAATCGAACCCTATCCTCTGCAAGAGCCATCAGTGCTCTTAACCGCTGAGCCACCTCTCCAGCCCCGGGAGGAGGGTTCTTTAAATGTCAGTGGGGATGGGTTTATTTAGTGTTGTTCCAGTCTGTGTCCTACTGATCAGTAAGGCCTACTTCTATCCTGTTCCATACTGGGGTGCCAAGGCCTCCAGCTATCTCTTGGGTGTGTCTGCTTCTCCCTGAGCTCCGCCAGTTCCTCCTTCCCTTGTTTCAGACTCTTTGATGAACAGATTTGGAATTCTTACATCCTTCTGGAAAATGAACTCCTCCACCCTCGTGAAAGCCTTCTTCAGTCATGGTGCTAGAGTTTGAATAGGAAATGTCCCCCATATCATGTCCTGGGTGCTTGGTTTCCAGCCGATGGCTTTTGGGAAGTGATTAGATCTTGAAGATGAGACCTCATGAATGCCTTTATCCCTGGTGGATTCGTATGGTGGTGTTGCTGAGGGTTGGTGAAAGGTGGGAGTTGGGGCCCTTGGAGGAAGTGGGTCACTAGGGTCCTGGGCCTGGGTGCTGCATCCAGCTCTGGCCCTTCTCTGTACCTTCTCTTTTGGCTTTCTGTATGCCGTCATGTGAAGTGCTTTGCTTTGAGTTGCTCTGTCCCCGTGGTGGATGAATTGCTCTGAAACCATGAATCAAAACAAGTAATTCCTCCCCCTTCGTTCTCTTGGGTACTTGGGCACAGTGATGAGGAAAATGATACCCTTTGTAACAATTCTTATTTTGAAGGTACTTGTTTGAGCCAAAGATAACTACTGGAGCTCTCCTTTGATTTGTGTTCATTTGGTATTCATTATTTTGTCATTTCATGTAGTCTGTGTATTTTTATAGAAAAGATACCATTAGGCCTCTTACTTAAAAAACTAATCTGACAAGATCAGTAGCTAACAACTGTCCGTAACTCCAGTTCCAGGGAATCCAACAGCCTCTTCTGTCTTCTGCGGGCGTTGCACGGCATGGATGCACTTACCTACATGCAGGCAATACATGCATACACATAAAATAAAAATAATAAATAAATATTTTAAAAAATATTAAAATTGGAGTGACTTAGGCTGATGCCACTAAGCCTGATGACTTGAATTTGATTCCAGGAACCCAAGTGGTGGAAAGAGAGAGACAAAGCTTCAGAGTTTTCCTCCAGTCTCTGAACACGTGCTAGAGCACAAGTGCTTCTGCACACATATGTGAAATAAAGATGTAGTCAATTAAAAAGAAGCTGTAGTGCTTAGACTGCTCATATTTCATGTAATTACAAATAGATTTAGATATAATTATGCCATCTAGTTTGTTTTCTCTATTTTTAATTAAGTGTATTGCCTGCGTGTGTGTAAGTGCACCCTGTTTTGCAATGCCTGCAGAGGACAGAAGAGGGTGTCGGATCCCCTGGAACTCAAGTTACAGATGGTCGTTAGCTGCCATGTGGGTGTTGGAATTTGAACTGGGTCCTCTACAAGAACAGCCAGTGCTCTTAACTGCTGAGCCATCTCTCCAGTCCCGCCATCTGCTCTGCTTTGTGTTCAGCCTGTTTGTTCTTTCTCTCTCCCCTTCTCCATCTTGTTCATTGTTTAAATGTAGTCTATTGTTCATCTGTAGCCTTGTCCCCTTACTGCTCCCTTGCCCATGGCAGGTGCTCTAGGGCTCACACCCAGTGTTTGTGTTTAATCTCTCCTAGTCACTCACCTACTAGAACAAACTATTCATGTAGCATAAGATTCTTACACCAGTCTGTGCCATTTTCTCAAATCCCACTGTTCACTGTATTGTGCTATTGCTGCCTATCTGACAAACTCTAATCTATGTTATTTTCACTGTAGACAGTTATCTCTTTTTTCAATATATATTTTTCTTGGACTTTTGTGCATTTCATGCAATACATCTTGATCATATTTAGACCCCCTCTCCTATCTGCACCCCAACCATAGCCACCTCCCCGACTGGATTTCATGCATTCTGTCATATGTATTAAAGCCTATTGAATCAAATTTGTGTCCCCAGATGTGCCTCAGTGTGAGTTCATCCACTGGAGCCTGGTGAGCCGATCTAGTGTCACTCTCTTAAAGAAGACCAACTCTCTGCCACCCAGCAGTGATCAGCTGCCAATAGTTCCTTGGCTAAGGTTGGGGTCTGCTGCCCATTTCCCCAGGTCTTTGCCTGGTTTTTGTCAGGTTTGAGTTTGCATGGGTCTTGTGCATGCTGTTACCATTGCTGTACATTCATATGAGCAAGTTCCCAGAAGCCTGGAAAACTCTGTTTCCTTATGGTCATATGCCACAACTGGCTCTTACAATCTTTCCTCCCCCCTCTTCTGTGATGGTTCCTAAGCCCTGGGTGAGTGAGGTTTAATGTAGGAGTCCTATCCGGACACACACTCTGCAATCTCTTATTCTCTACACTTTGGTCAGTTGTGGCCTTCTGTGTTACTCACCCTCTGTCGCATGAGGAAACTTCGCATTAGCATTCTCTCTACCCCCTGTTCCGCTATGTTCCATGAACCTTAGGTATAGAGGTTCCATTGTGTATGTGTTACTTAGGGCTGGGTGTCTCCCAGACCTGTTTGACCAGCTGTTGAACTCTATAATAGTCTCTGTCTATTGCAAAAGGAAGCTTCTTTGGTGAGTGGTGACAGATACACATGTCTGTAAATATAAGGGTCTATATTTAGCATATAGTAAGAAATTACATTTGTCTAAGGATGTGACATAGGATTTTCTCTAACCTATGACCTCTCCAACCATATGAATTTGACTGTATGTTAACAGTGCTGCACATGACTTCCTTTTCAGTGAGTGGACTTTAAGTCCATTTAGTTAGCTATAGTTATCTTTTGTAGGTTAAAGCTAGAAAAATGCATTTATTTGTAAATTTTCCACTATTTGAGCTCTGTGCTCCTCTGTGTAAATCCTAATTTCAATCTAGTGTGCATGTTTATGTAAGTGTATGTGTGTGTGTGTGCGTACACGTGCGTGCGCTATATGTAATACATGTGCATGTATAACATAGATGCACATGTTTTTATAATATATATTACACCTAAAGAATTAGCTCTATATCTCTTTTGAATCTCTGGTGTATGAATTTTTTGCTTTTTCTTTTTTTTTAAACAGGATTTCCCTGTATCCCCAGCTGGCCTGATACTCACTATGTAGACCAGGCTGGTCTTGAACTCACAGAGATCCTCCTGCCTCTCCCTCCCAAGTGCTGGGATTAAAGACGTGCACCACCATGCCTGGCTTTCCTTTTTTTTTTTTTTAAATGCAGAAGTCTTGGTTTACCCGCATTCTTGTACAGATTGTTGCTCCCATGGGTCTGGGTTGAAATGCTGTGAAGATGTTCCACTGCATCCTGCCTGGCATAATTTCTGGTGGTCAGTGTGCTGTCATTCTTCATCCTGTGTGCCTGTGTGCAGTTTGTGCCCTCCCTCTGGCCAGGTTCGGGTTTTCGCTCTGTCACTGTTTCCAGCAGCCGGTGTGCCTCCCTGCAGTGGGTTCTGTGTTTCTTCTGCTTGCATTCCGTTGAGCTCTGTGTCTATGAGTGCAGGACTTTCACCCCTGCACAGTCAGCTGGTGTTTCTTCCCTTGATTTTCCGTCTTCCCTTCTGTACCCTGGGAGTCCCAGGGTTTCTCTGCTCCTTGGCACCACCCCCTTCTCACTGGCCCTTTGCATGCCTGTGTCCACCTTGTTAGTTCTTGGGGTCTGCCTAGTTTCAAAAAAGTCTTCAGCGACACTCACATCTTTCTTTTTCCTTTTCTAATCTGTTAATTATATCAGGTGTATTGCACAATTTACAGCTTTACTGAAAAAAGAATGGATAATGGGCCAACAAGATGGCTCAGCTGGGTAAAGAAGCTTGCTGCCAAGCCTAATGACCTGAGTTCAATCCTCAGAACTCAGATGGTGCAAGGAGAAAACATACTCTCTAAAGCTGTCCTCTGACCTCCACATATGTGCCACAGCATCTTCATGCCCGCATACAAATGCACACACACAATAAATGGTAATTTTTTAGAAGAACGTGATCCTATCTGCTGTGATAGCTACAGATGGCTTTCTCTCTTCCTCCCTCCTCCCTTCCAAACCCTCTCCCTTTAACTTCTGCCTCCTCTCCCCCCCCACCCCACCTCCCCTCTCCTCCCTGCTCCACTTTGCTCTCCTCTCCTCTCCTGTCCTCTCTGCTGTTTCTCACTGTGTAACCCAGGCTGGTCTAAAAGGCGGGGCTTGGCTTAGGCAGGCCTTGAACTCACTGTCTTCTTGTCCTGTGGCTGGGATCGCAGGCTTGTGCCACTACACGCAGCTGAGCAGCTTGCTTTCCAAGCATGACTTCTCATTCGTCGTGAAGGTCCAAATTCTTTCAGTGACACTGTGAATCTGGCTGCTCTGGAAGTAAAGAGGTCGGGGAGACGTGTTCCCTGTAAGGTTTTTGGACTACATATAGATTTTCTATAGCATATATAGTGATTATGACATATAGTGTGCTTAATAGATTATATTTAGTTTTTAGTGGGGGACAAGTAGTTTCTGTCTCAAATAATTACATTTTGCAAGCCCATCTGAGTGTCTCCCCAGGCTCTGGAAATGTGCTGGTGCTGTTTACTGCCTTTATGAATCAGATGGATGTTCCCAGGCCACAGCAAATGCTCACATCATAGAATTTTGACTTCAGTGCCTTTACTACAGAAGTTCAGCCTTTTGTCCTGAACATGTTTCCCTCTTTTCCTTCCTCCTTTCTTCTCCCTGTCCTGTCCTTTTCTTTTTCACTTTTTTTCTTTTGGTATTTTTGAGACAGGGTTTCCTTGTAGCCCCAGCTGGCCTGAAACTCACTATGTAGACCAGGCTGGCCTTGAACTCGCAGAGATCCACCTGCCTCTGCCTCCCGAGTGCTGGGATTAAAGGCGTGCACCACCACGCCCGGCCTCTTTTTCACTTTTTGAAGGTGTACATTGCCTCATGCTTGCTAGCACTCCACCAGGTCTGCAGGAGTTCTGGGATGCTGGTTGGGGGCTGTCACAGCTCCTGTCCTGTAGGGTGATGTCTGTGTCCTGTCCTGCCCAGTCTGATGACCCCCAACAGTGTCACTGCTCTGAAGGTTGTGTTTATGATTCTGTGGCCTTTTCTGTTTGTGTGTGTGTGTGTGTGTGTGTGTGTGTTATAGCTGTGATATATGCCTGTATGTTCTCAACAAGAGGTCCTTTAAGGTTGAATGCTTTGACCTTCGTGAAGAGGGTGCTGTGTTGTTGGTGAGTGTCCCAGACTTTCATGTTTCAGTTTCCGCTTCTGAATTTCATCCGAGCAGCTTGCACGTGACCACAGTCTTAGGCCTCTGCACAGTGGCGTTTCCTCATGTGACTGTTGTGCTGTTTGATGGCGCTTGGCCTACTCCCCGGCATCACCAGGATCTGTGGCTGTGGCAGGTTTTGTGTGTAGCAGTTTCTCCTCAGAGTAGAATTGTTAGACTGCCAGTGCTCAGTGCTACCAGACAGTAAGAGCTTTGTCAGAAGAACAGAAGGAGAGCAGACCCCCCACTAACTGATTGCCTGATCCCAGAGTTAGCCTGTTAGGAGCGGTGGCTAGCCCGCTGCATGAAGCCGGATCTCGTTGTGATCTTGCGTGTGTTTCTCTGATCACCGGTGAGGCTGGACATCTTCTGCTCATTTTCTTCTCTGCCTCTGAAATGCCCTTTCTTAGCCCAGGCTGAACTCAGGATGGCTGTGTAGCAGACGATGGCCTTAACTTCTGATTCCTCTGCCTCCACCTCCCAAGTGCTGGGGTGACAAACACAAGTCCCAACCTCAGGTTTTCTGTGGCAATAGAAGAGAATCCACAGCTTCACGCATGCTAGACAAACAGTCTACCGCTGTTCATACCCTTTTCACCTGTTTCCCAACTGGCTGTCTTTTTCTTATTCATTGATAGGAATATTTTATATATTCTGGGCCCTAACTTTTTGTCAATGATCCCCCATGTTGTGGCCTGTTCTATCGTTTTCTCTTTTAAAAAAGATTTTATTTATTTATTATTTTTTTATGCATAAGGGTGTTTTGCCTGCATGTATGTAAGTACACCCGTGTCATGCAATGAATGCATGCCAGACTGGAGTTATGGAAGGTTGTGAGCCACCTTGTGGGTGCTGGGAACTGAACCCAGGTCCTCTGGAAGAGCAGCCAGTGTTCTTAACCACTGAGCCATCTCTCCAACCCCTCTATTATTTTCTTGATAATGCGTCTGGTAGACAGTTTCTAGTTTTGATGTTGTTGCATATAATTAGTTTATGACTTTTTCTTTACGACTTGTTCTCATGTAGTATTATTAACTGTAGATACCATGCTACACATACAATCTCCATAACTATTTTACATAACTGAAGTTTGTGTCCCTTAACCAATATCTTATTTTTCCTATTCCTCAACCTCTGGCAACCACTGTTCTCCTCTTTGTATTTATAAACTCAAGTTTCTGGGGGCTGGAGAGATGGCTCAGAGATTAAGACCACTTGCTGCTCTTGTAGAGGAACAAGGTTCAATTCCCAGCATCCACATGGGTGGTGGTTAACAACCTTCTGTAACTCCAGTGCCAGGGGAATCTGACACCATCTTCTGACCCTTTGTGTAAATGCACAATATGGGTGCATTTACATACATGCAGGCAATCCACTCATAAAGTATTTTTTGTTTTTGTTTGTTTGTTTTGTTTTTTCTTTGGTCTTTTTGAGACAGGGTCTCCCTGTAGCCCCAGCTGTCCTGGAACTTGCTCTGTAGACCAGGCTGGCCTCAAACTTCTAGAGATCGGCCTGCTTCTGCGTCCCAAGTGCTGGGATTAAAGGCGTGCACCACCACGCCCAGCTCACATAAAGTATTTTAAAAACAGAGTGGAACCAGTTCTTCACTGAGCGGCCCCCCTTTTTGTTTCCCATTGCTCTTTATTCAGTCATTTTCCATTAATAACTTTTGTTTATTAACACACTTCATAAACAGTTATTTCATATTTTATAATAGTAGGTGGAACTGTCTGAAACCCTACATTCAAGTGTGGGTTTCTGCCTGTCTGTTATTTGTTATTTTCTTGGAACTCTCACACATGACAGCCTGGTACCTGTCTATCATCTGAATGAACTCATTGGGGTCCAGTCCCATCTGCTGGGCTCCTGAGGGCGCTGGCCAGGGGTGTGCCTTCATGTCCCTTGGGAACGTTTGGATGCCTTTGCCTGGAGCCAGTGTGGTAGCACTCAGCCTCCTTCGTTCCCAGGCTGATGCCCAGGGGTCCCGGGCTGCCTCTCTGATGTCCTGAAGGGAGGCCCACAGCTGTGACCAGGGTAGCTGCATCCAGGCCGCACCCTGCCGCTGCTCCCTTAGTTTTGACTTCTCTCATTCCTCCCTAAATTGCTCCTGGTTGCTAGCGAGGTCAGCTTGAATTTTAAAATCATCATTTGTTCAATATCTTATATATTAGAGTCCTTTAATCCAGTTTTCTCAAAAAGAACTGGCTTGATAACACTGTTGCCTAAAGCTACCAGAAGTTAAATATAGACAAAGTCTTGAAGATTGAGAAAAGTAATATTAAAATCGATTCCTAGGTAGGGCCTTGTCAGTGTCCGCAAATGCATCTACAGGTGTGGATTTAGTCACTCCAGCAGCTGTGGGCTGGATCTGCACAAGGCTGTGGCTGCCATCTTCAGCAAGGATAGGACAACATAATTGCTTACTGGAGAGTGTGTTTTGCCTCCATCTGGGAAGGGGCCCTCTTAGGGGATGTTTGCTTCCAGGCTCATGTGGGGAGAAAGCAAAGGAGCCAGTGTCCTGCCTCTGCCTGCCCATATCACAGGCACAGGCTTGCATTCTGCTCATTTCTCTGTACCTGGAATAATCAGCTTTGTGTCAGGGGCAGCCTCACCTGAACTCAGATGATAAGAACTCACCTGCGCACTGAATTTGTTTTCTAGATGGCAAAGCACTTTGCTGCAAAGATATAACTTTTTTCTATTGTTAGGTGTTTAGGGAAATTTCATGTCAGAGATCCTATCTGAAAGAATTAGCATTGGATGGGACTGGTGAGGTGGCTCAGTGGTTAAGAGGGCTTGCTGCCCTTGTAAAGGGCCTGAGTTTGCTTCCCAGCACCCACATAGAACAACTCACAACCACTTGTAACTCCAGCTCCAGGGGATCTAACATCCTCTTCTGGCCTCCATGGGCACTTGCACACACATGCACAGACACATACAGGTACATATGCACATATGCATAAAAATAAAAATTTAAAAATTGACGCTTGAGCCCAGTGGTGTTTAATATGATATGTAATCTGTTTTGTGCTGATTTAATGGAATGCTGAAGACCAGGTAATTCGTGAAGAATAACAGTTTATTTCCTACATACTGGGACATCCAGGGTGAAGGCACTGCCAGATGTGTGTCTGCAGGTTGCAGCCTCTGTGGGGAGGAGTGTTGTGTCCTCACAGGGCAGAAGGAGGCAGGAAGCCTCTTTCATAAGGGTCTTAATCCCATCCACAAGGAGGAGCCTCTGGGCTTCATCACCTCTGACACTGTCCTTCTGCGTCCGCCGCATCACAGCACCTGAATTCTGAAGGGTGGAGTCAAGCTATCATCTGAGGTTTTGGTAACTAACCAGGCAAGGAGGGCCTTGAATACCTTAAATTGAGAGATTCTGTAACTTTTTTCACGTTTATATTTGTGCATGCATGTGTGCGTGTTTTCTCATGCCACAGTGTGCCAGAGGACAAACTGAGGGAGCCAGTTCTTTCTTTCCACTCTGTGAGTTCTGGAGCTCTAGCTCAGGTTGCCGGTCTTGGCAGCAGGCACTCTAACCAGTGAGCCGTCTCTCCAGCCTTTAATTGAGAAATTCTTCCCTTGCCACATGTTGTCCAACAACAAGCCGTATCATCTAGAACTCCAGGAGTGCTCGAGTATTTTAAAGATTTTTAATTTGTATTTTATGTATATGAGTGTTTTGTCTGCATATATGTAAGTGCACTGCATGTATACCTGGTGCCCTCAGAGGTCAGAAGAGGACACTGGATCCCCGGGAACTGGAATTTGGAAGGGGTGTTAGCTGTCACGTGGGCTCTGGGAACAGAACCCCAGTAAATGCTCTTATCTGTTAAGTGGTCTCTCTAATACTGTGGTATAGTTTTTTTTTTATGTCTCCACTTGAGACAGCAGTCACCCACGTTAATCAGGCATTGTGAGTGGGGCGTGTGTGTGTGTGTGTGTGTGTGTGGCCCCAAGTCAGTACTGGCCGGACAGATCCCTAACTGTATGGAGTTTGTGCTTAGGTGGGGCTAAGCTGAACAGCATGTCCAGTGACCAACCACTTGCTGTGTGGCAGGAAGGGAGCTCTGGGTTTCTGATTTATCAGTTACTCAACTCCTCAGTACCTCCTAGGTCTCAGTTTCCCTGATAGGCATACTGACGTGGTTGGTTAGGGCTGTCCAAAGAGCTTTTCTCATGATAGGAATGACCTGTAACTGCTGCGTATACGGTAGTCACGTGTCACTGTGGCCTTTGGGCACTTGGTGTGTAACTAGTGCAAGCTGGAAGCGAGATTTTCAGTTTCATTACATTGTCATTAATTTAAACTTAAGTGAGTAGCTCGGTACGTGTGGGTAATGGTCTGTGTTGGGTAGTGCAGTGTCCATGGATTTGGGGTTTGTGGAAGGTACTTACATCTTGAGAGTCTATGCAGGTTCTGACACTTGCTTTTCTTTGCTTATTTGTGCTTTGTCCTTTCCATCAGGACTGCTCTGAGCACCAGGAGGTCCTTTGTGTAGTTACAGCTTCTGTTCTTCCCCTCCTACCTCAGCAGGAACTGTATCCGATAGGGAAGTCACTTTGCCCCAACAGGACACTAGCACCGTAGTAGGCTGAAGAAGGACTGTGGGCAACAGCTTGTGTTGCAGACACAGGAGAGGTGAAGACATTGCAGACCCCACACAGACTCTGCTCTGTGCACTCCACAGAGTTCCTTGAACCGTATTTTGAATTTTTGTCTAAATTCATGTAGGCTTATGATTTAGCTTTCCATTTAAGTAATTGCTGTTTGCAAATGAGACTAATTTCCATTTGGTAAAAGAAATCCAATTTCCAGATGCAGATCTTTGGACCCTCTGGGTCTAGGCAGAATAAACACAGTACCGAATGCTGTCTTTGTGAAGACTTTTCTTTGAATCTTTAAATATCTATAAAACTGGGTTAAGTTATTTTAGAAACTATAAATAGTCACTTGGTAATTAGGTGTTTGGTTTTATTTGTTATAATGGAGTGCTTATTAAAGTTCAGTGTTTTTTTTTTCTCTCTCGAAGTGGTGAAGACAGCCTACGTGTTTCACTTGCTGGTCTCCACACATCTAGTTGGATAGACAGGCTCCCGAACTTTTACCTCCTGTCTGCTTGTAGAGAAAGGAAACTCATCTCTTTTAATAGTCCCTCCTCCAAAACTCTGTAAGCACTTACATAATCAAAACCTTGCGCTGTCACACAGGTAGCGCGAGGACCAGTGGCGTGGGCATGCTCTCCCTGTCAGTGCATGTGGAATTTGGCCCGTGGAATTTGGCCTGTGGTGGGCGTACCTCTTTTCACTAGACTCTTCCCTTTCTTCAACCCAACCCACACAGTGGCCACATGCAGTTAAGTGACATCAGCACCTCAGGCAGGTGATATAAGTTCCTGCAGAAATAGCTGTGTGTCAGGTCAGCAGCAGAGGATGCTGGGCCATTCCCAGGGCACCCACAAGCCTGAGCTCAGTGTCCTCCCCTGCGTCAGTGGGCTGAAGACCATGGCGCTCAGCTGACAAGATAGATGTGGCACTAGGCATTCCTGGGGTCCCACATGGCTGGGAGCGGGCATGGCAGCCATCCCTGTGCAGAGCTGTGAGCAGAGCACACAGCAGCGGGAGGTGTTTTTGTTCTCACACTTGGGTTTGGAGCCTTCTTTTTAATTTATCCTCATTCTTAAACAAGAAGAGGATAATGTCTTTCTTTGAGATCAAATACTGTTACACACCAAAAACTCTTTTTTAGACACTTAAGGAAGCCCAGACCCCGGTGATTTTTGTCAGCAGCCTGTCGGGACCCTTCACTTTCAGTTTGTGTTTTCCGTATGGTATAGTAATAATAAATGCATTTTTAAATTTATGAAAGTTTAATGAATGGCCAGCCAGAAAACGACTACTTTTATAACAAGATTAATACCTTGGCTCAGGGGACATAACATTTTAGTCAAATCAGAATTTGTTTAAGTATCCTCACGTGCTCACAACCTCTGGCTTCCTTATAAAAATGTCTAAATAAAATACTGGCTACTGTCTCTGTCCAACTTTCCCATCTACTCTGCATGCCCTGACCCAGAAGCCACTCAGGGTGGGCACAGCTGGGCCAGAGTCTCCCCAATTTCTGTCCCTCCAACTTGTACAGCCTGAGAGCATCTGATGAGACTCCAATGGCCAGCCATCCCTGACCTAGATGTTTCTGGAAAAGCAGAGGGATATGTATTCCAAGATGAGGCAGCATTGAGGGCTCTCTTAAATATGTGTGATCTAGACTTTTCTCCTCTTAATTACTACACTGTAAAAGGGGTCTTGATATGTTCAGATATTTTTTTCTGCTTGTTAATTTTTTCTTCTTCTGCAAAAGAAACCTTTTGGGGTGGATACTGTGGAGAAGATAATGGAATCAGTTCTGAAAGTAATGGGGAGCCTCGTTTCTTGATCTAATTTATAATGAGATATAAAGCTGCTGGCCAGCTGACACTAGTCTTAATTTATGATCTGTTTAACCTTTTTATTTCCCAGCCACAGCTCACACCCCCAGCTCTGCACGACCCAGTTGAGAAGCGATGTGCAGGATGATGGTGCTGCATCCTGGGGCCTCAGCAGTCCACCCTGAAAGTTGATGCCCACTTCTGCCCTCTCAGACATGCTGGGCTGGTCAGCTGTGGGTGCCAGGATGAACCCTACAGCATCTTAACTGTCCCTGGTCCCTCCTCCTCTGCATAACCAGATCTTTAGGGTCAGAATGGATGCTGCATGTATTAATGACAGTGCTTTGCTTTTGCTTCTCTCTCTCTCTCTCTCTCTCTCTCTCTCTCTCTCTCTCTCTCTCTCTCTCGACTTTTATTGCAGGATAACCTCAGACCTTCAGAAAAGTTGCACTTGTGGTGCAGAAGGTCTCTATATACAACCTCCATCTTGTTTTGCTGGGTATTAGCACCTTAGGTGACCTGGGCACAGTTACCATCAGTGTGTGCCTTCCCTGCTTTCCTTGGTGTCCCCTGGTGTGATGGCTGTCCCCCTTCCCCAGATTCCTGTGTTAAGATCCTTACCCCACCACTGTGGGTCAGATGCAGGACCTTCCATAGGGTCTTAGGGGTTAGGTCATGGGGATGTGGCTCTGGGGAAGGGACAGCACTCTAAACTCGGGAGGGCTGATTTTTCCCTCCGCTGTGTCAGGACACAACGTGAATGTGTCAGCCTTAAACCAGGGTGTGCTCTCTCCAGACTCAGCTCCCCTCGTGTGATCTTGGACCTCCAGCACTATGAGAATGAATTTCTGTTACTTATTGAACATCTGGGTCTGAGATGTGTGTCCTAGGATGAAAGGAGATTTCTGTTCTGTGGCAGTTCTTTACCTGCCTTCTCCAAACCTGGACCCTGAAGAGCTTGAATGGGTTACTTTGTGGCTAAGCTGTGTCTGAGGTTGCCAGCGTGATATCCTGATTAGATGGAGGTCGTTCAGTTGGGGGTGAAACAGGGATGGGCCCTGGAGGGCCCCTGTCACGGGTTGTGTATGTCTGTCTGTCAGCTGCTGCTTACCTTAGCCCTTGAATAAGCAGGAACCTAGCATGCTTATCTGCTTTAAAAAATGTGGTATGTGCACGTGTGTACAGGTGTGCTTGATGGTGCGCCTGCCCGTGTGTGCACATGGAGGCCAGAGTTGACATCAGGACCCTCCCTCTATCATTCTCCATCCTTGTGACAGGGTCTCACCGAACCTGGAATTAACTGTTTGGCCTAGACCAGTTCACAGCAAGCCCCTGGGATCTGCCAGACTCTGTTCCTCAGCACTGGGGTTCCAGTCACGTGCTACCTGGAATTCTATGGATTTTGGGGATCCAAACTCAGGTCCCCGTGCTTGTGCAGCAAGCACTGTACCCACTGAGCCATCTCTCCAGCCCTCTAACAACTTCCCCCCTCCCATTATTGTTACTATTTTCCTGTAGTGATTAATAAACATATTAGGGGGGAGGCATTTTGAGACCACTTGGGGTCTCCCCAGGCACTCACCCACTAATCTCAGCCACCATGGCACCTCCCTCCTACAGTATTGCTGTTGGGAATGTTAATATTTCTTTCCTGGCTTCTTCGTTATAGACAGTCTGAAGAAGAGTCGTGCTTTCCTGTCCACGTATTTAATTACTCAACAAATTATTTACCTTGGTATGATTCACGGAAATTTACTTTGTATTCTGGCAGCCAGTTCAATCCTAAGTTGTCTTGTTACTCAATGTTGCTCACTTTCTCTCTGGGGAGACTCGAGGTTGGATCCCGTGACTTTGGTCATGCCTGTCTTTTTTTCTAGCTTTTTCATCTTTCTGGCACCAGTACACAGTTGTCTTACTTAGTTTTGTACTGCTGTGAAAAAAACACTGACCAAAACTAACTTGGGGAGGAAAGGGTTTATTTGGCTTACAGCTCACAGTCCATCTTCCAGGAGAGCCATGGCAGGAACCTGGAGCAGAAGCTGGAGTACAGGCCACGGAGGAATGCTGTTTACAGGCTTATGTCCCTGGCCTGTGCTCACCCTATTTTCTTATATAACACAAGACCTCCCTGCCCAGTGGTGGCACTGCTCACAGTGGGCTGAGCCCTCCCACATCACTCAACATCAAGAAAATGTCCCACAGACATGGCCACAGGCCAGTCCAATGGAGGCAGTTCCCCAGCTGAGGCCCCTCTTCCCAAGGTGTGTCAGGTGGACAGCTGAAGCTGTACAGTGCAACGGTCTGGGTTTATCTTATTTTATCCACTCAGCCCTGAATTCAGCAACTCCTCCAAGGAGACTTGGTTCCTATAAACTGGAGCCTGACATTTAGAAATCAAGGCCTGGGAGCCTGTGCGCTCACTCCTGTGTAGGTGCAATGGACAGAGCCTGGCCTTTGTGCATGTACACAGACTCATGCATGTACACATGTAGGATTTTGTGTCTAGGTCTACCTCTGCACGTGTGCTAATGACCACAGGTTCATCCTGATGCCCCTGATTCGAATGCAGTGGGAGGGTATAGATTTCAGCCTCTGTTTGCTACTCTCTTCCCCTGAGTGAGAAGCCTGGCTCTGATGACCTGCTGTGTGTTTATGTATGTGGTGGCATCTTTCAAATGATGGGTAAAACCCAAGTCACCGTATTCAGGTTATTAGATGCAGGTGGCCTGGCAGGCAGAACTCGACTTATGAAGGCAAGTTCCTCCTGGGCTCCTAGGGTGAAAAGTCTTCGATCTACAGGATGCCTGGGTAAACACAGACACAGAGTTGACATTTGGACTAGACTAGGCAGAAGATGAAATCATTTATAAAATAGATGGCATGTTTCCAAGTAGACATGCCAGTTAATTACCTTGTGTCTCCGATACCCCCCTACAAGTAAAGAACAAACGAAAATAAGGCAACAAAAGGCCTCTGTTGTTCCACTTGAAGGGCAGTTACTTTCCGTAGCACTCTCTGCTAATGGAGGCCTTTTCATTAACTTGTTTTATGTTCCTTTAATTCCCATATTTGTGGAAATTGTACCTTTTAACCCACAAAGGATTCATTGTGATTCTTCATTGTCATCAATAGAAATACTGAAAATGTATTAGGTGAACATAAACATAAACCCCTTTAGAGACCTGGTTGTCCTGTAGTTGTCAGGGCCGTGTGGTGTCTGTGCTGCATCCACAGTGAGAAGTTTTGGAGTGTCTTGTAGCCTCATGGGTATGCGCAAGGTGAAATCTTACCAGCACGGCTTTGTGAAGGTTTGATTCCGTTGAGTGTGTTGGTGGCAGAGGACTGATACACACCACTCGTCAGTTGAAGACTGCTCAGACTTATGAAATGGCTAAGTCTTGCTTCTGGAAACAGTTGAAAACTAATTTGGAGTTAATTACCCTGAAAATTCACTTATTGTATATTAATAGTGAGGTATCCCCCAGTTCACTCTTTCTCAAGCATAGCTTCATTTTTTCTTCCTCTATTTTGGCACAAGCCTTTAAGTTTGGGCCAACATTCCAACTCTTGGGGTTGGAAAATGCCAAAGAATTGAGTCTTTACGTTTTTTATTTCTTTTAATGTTTAAATTTTGTGTGTGTATTGAAATTCACTTATTGTATATTAATAGTGAGGTATCCCCCAGTTCACTCTTTCTCAAGCATAGCTTCATTTTTTCTTCCTCTATTTTGGCACAAGCCTTTAAGTTTGGGCCAACATTCCAACTCTTGGGGTTGGAAAACGCCAAAGAATTGAGACTTTATGTTTTTTATTTCTTTTAATGTTTAAATTTTGTGTGTGTATTGTGTGTGTGAGTTGTGGGCACAAGCATGCCATGGCATGCGTGTGGTCAGAGGACACCCTTTGGTGAGTCAGTTCTCTCCTGCCTTGGAGCAGGATCTCTCCTGTTTCTGCTGCTGTGATGCATACTCCTGACTGGCTGTCCTGCAAGTGGCCAGGGTATGCTTCTGTAACATCACCCACCTCACCACAGGAGTGCTGGGCTTACAGATGCGAGCAGCAATATCCAGCTTTTATGCGGGTTCCAGGGATCCTAACTCGGGTTGTTGGGCTTGATCAGCATGTGCTTACCCCACCTAATCATCTCCTCCCCCCAAGATTGAGTTTTTGAAATTCGCAGGCCGTGTGGGGTTCCTGATGGCAGGGATGACGCTGCTCAGAGTCCTAATTTTCTTACCTTCAGTTGTTTGGCTTCTTACTCAGAGGGCGCTTTGGTGGAGCCAGAAGGCCATGTGTACTGGCTTGGAGGCTGTCTGGGGGTGTCTCCAGGTGGTCAGGGAGCAAGGTAGTAAGGAGGCTAGGCCCACGTTGGAGTCCTGGCTTTGGGCCTTTTCCACCTTAATCGAAACAGATCTTAGGCATCGTATTCAGCTGCTCTGGGCTGACTCCCTCTGTACTGAGTCTGTCACTTCCCTCATAGGGTTATTGTAAGGATCTGTTTCATTAATGCTCAAAGTGTTAGCTGTGGGATACACTGGGATTTGGCATTAACCTTCCTCAAACAGTTTGGTAGCTCTGATTATTGATTCCTATTTCATTGACAGCTTTCACATAAATTTAAGACCCAGTAGAATTGTAGAGTTTCAGAGTCGAACATAGTATTGGAGATTAACTGACACCAAAATGTTTATTTTGGTTCAGTGACTTTGGCTCAGTCACTTCCTGGTGGCAGAGTCAAAAAGAGGCTCTGCTAACTCAAACCAGAACCTTTGTTTGCCTTAAAAAGTATTTTATTATTTTTAATTTTATGTGTATGCATGGATTGCCTGCATGCATCTAAGTGCACCTGTGTCATGCAATACCAGTGGAGATCAGAAGAGGTTGTCAGATTCCCCTGGAACTAGAGTTAAGGATGGTTGTTAGCTGCCGTGTGGGTGCTGGGAATTGAGCCCAAGTCCTCTGCAAGAGCAGCCAGTGCTCTTAGCTGCTGAGCCATCTCCAGCCCTGAGCCAGAGCCCTTTGTTAGTTCGGTCTTGCTCTTGCCTCCATGAGCAGTGGTGACTGCGGCAGTTTCCCACCCCTTGACCTAAAGTAGCCATGGCTTATATGGTAAATTTTCATGTACTCATGGGCCCAAAGTCGCTGCCCCTTCTCCACCCTTTCCTTTATTTCCTGGTTCCTCTCAGAAATGTCTTGCCTCCAGGAGGGGACAGTACCTTTGCTTTCTCTAGTCGGACGTAAGACCCTATCTTCTACACAGGACGTGCAGCTCACTGCTATCAAAGTGAGAAAGTATTGTTTATTTTCTTGGGAAATGGGGGTGTGTTTGGCTGTGATTTGGGGTGCCTGTGGGGTAACCTAGAGGTTTGCAGTATCATGCAGACTTCTCACCACTTGAGTGGGCCGATGTGTTCTGTTTTATTCCTACAGTGGTGGCTCCTTTTGTCTGCCTCAGGATATGTTCACTTTTCAACACTCACGAGGTCCCTTTCTCTTCCTTCTGTGGTCCTCACGTCTCTTTCCCGTCAAGGTAAGCAGTCAGGATGACTCCTCTTCCTTTTGCTCACCTGCTGCAGGTGAGAACGTGAGGCCCATGTCCACCACTTCACTTCTGAGGACTTTCAACCTCCTCCTCACCACACAGTTGTTTCAGCTTGAGAGTAAGTTGGAGCTTTGCAGCATCAGCATCCAGGGCAGTCCTAGGAGGAAGCACTTAGCCATGTCTCAGGCCTTCTTGGCTGGCATGCAGGAGGACCAGCTGGTAGCACCCCGTGGAAGTTGTGCATACTCTCTGCCCTGCTTCTGCTAGGGCGGTGTGAACTACTATCCTGTGGAGGTTTGTGATAGAGCTTGAAACTCCATGCTCCCTCCTGCCCTGTGACACTTGAGCTGTCACATGGTGAGATGGAGATGCCTAGAGATGGAAGCAGCCGGTGGCTTTCCTGTGGCCTTTGCTACTGAGAAACACCCCAGCTCCTCCTAACTCAGCCTGGCCCAGGTCTGGGTCTGGAAGAGTTGAGAGTTCTGGCCATAGTTCAGGCTATAAAGTGTGTTGACTTGACCTGGGGTATCTACCTGTCACCCAGTGCTTTATTCTTGAGCTAGCCCCTTGACTCACTGCTTCTAGCCTGCAGATAACTCTGTTCTATACCAGATTAGCTCTGAGATAGTACACAGAAAGCCTGGACCCAGAGCCAGGCACAAGTGGCTGACATGTCCCCACCCTCAGGTGGACCTTCCAGGTGCCTGGCATGAGGGCGCCTGCCCTTGGGTACAGAATCTCCTTGTTCCAGGCTGTTTGTTTTTTGACAGATCCTGTGGTTATTCATCCTGCCTTACAAAACGAGTTAAAGCAGGAATATGAGCAGTGTGTACCCTCAGAATGGCATGCTATTCCTTCTTCCCGAAGGAAAGCCATTGCTGAGGTCCTAGGGGAAGCTGGGTGACCAGGAGGAGTCACCACCCTTCCCAAGCTACCACACGCCCTGTTGCATAATTAACCTTGGGGAAAACACACACACATGGAGATTCAGCCATTTCTCCCTTTAGTTTTACTTTGTTTTGTTTTGTGTTTTTGGACAATAGGGTTCTACTACCTAGCCCTGGCTAATCTGGAACTTTCCATATAGACCAGACTGGCCTCAACTCTCAGTTGTCCTGCCTTTCTCCCTTGTGGTTGTAAACCAGGTGAGTGCCATCCTGCCTGGCCTTTTCCCTCTATTCTTGTCCTCTGAGTTCCATTCTCTTCATAGCAATATCTTTAGGGCAAAACAAGAGCTAGAGAACCAGATGTCAGGACACAGCAGTGCTGGGGGTGTTCATATCATCCACTGGCCTTGAGAGCCGCAGCAGAGCCTAAAAGCAGAGTGTAAGATGCACGCAGTCCAGAGATGCACTCTTTCTTTTTATGACTCTCCTCCACATTTCATTTATATTTAAAGTGCAGTTGACGAATATGAATACAGATATTTAGAGTTACAGCGGAGTCATATTTGTTTATGTGTGGAATCCAGTTTGCAGCCCACATCATCCTGTCTAAAAGGGAGAGCTGCTAATGGTTTTGCCCATGCTGCTCGTCCCCCCCTTTTTTTTAATCCTCTGGCCTCTGTTCTTCAGGTGTGTAGCTATTTTTGTAGCTATTTTAGTATTATGGAGAATGATGGATGAGGCGGGAAACTTTCTGTGGAAGCCTGTGTGATATTGGGCAATGCACTTGGGGGTCAGCCGCACTTGACTGATGCATGATTTATCCCACGGCCCTGCCACTTCCCAAGATAAAGCTGTTGCTTTATCAAAAATGCCAGCAACTGTGATTTAGAATTTATAAACCTCCGCTTTCAAATAATTGTTCTGATTACTTTCTGCCTTGGCAATAAAATGATAAAGGTAATTGCACACAAATGTGAGATAGCACCAAAATACAATAAAATTAACCCGAATTAGCGTGCCTCCTGGATGAGAAGTACTTGTGAAATGTGGTGTTGCAATAAGAGGAGCGATATTATGGCTGAGGGGTGAGTTATTGCCTAATGTAATACTCTTTGAAATTTAAAAAAGAGAATGTGTGGAGGGTGATTGTGCTTTTGAAATTAAGTTGAAGTGATTCTTATAATTGGCAGTAATAATGTATTTTGAAGGTTTTGAAGATTTTAATACCTTTTATTGTGTTATGCCTAGTTGCGTTACCTTTTATTTAGCAGCTCTGTCTTCCGCCTTTCCAGCACGCGGGTAGAAGGGGTGGTAGGGTTCTGACAGATCCAAGGCTTTTGTGGCAGGGTCCCTGGTCTGAATGCAGTGGACTTTTTTGTTGTTAAGTCATTTAGCTATCAGAAGATAAATGTTACAGGTTAATGAAAAAGAACAAGCCTAAGATGGTTTTCGGAACTGTGTTTTGCTTCTCTGTCTTGGAGTGTGTCCTGGGGAGTTGCTTAGTGTGGACAGATGTTTCCAGCAGTGTCATAGCCAGTACCCCTTTTCATAATGTGTGTTTTAAAACCCTTCTCCTTATACCCCTGAAATGAAATTTATGGATATCCCTGCACGAACTGCTTAATAAGCAACTTACAGGAAGAGAAGAGCAGTGGTTTATAGTATTACATGTTCCGAGCAGGGCTCGGGCACGGCTGTGCTGGAAGAGGTCCCAAAGCCATTGGCCACATGAACCTGGAGCTCTGCAACTACCAGTGGAGGTGACCGGATTTTCAAATGTGCCTCATTGCATCTACACAGAGTTTTGCCAGGGTGATGGGTAGACCATTTTGTGAAGTCCATCTTTCACTGAGGAAAAGCCTGGCTTCTTTCTTGGGAAACTTTGTGAATAGTAAAAGCACCAGAGCCACATGGGATGCTGGATGTTTCTGTGTTAAGTAGTTATACTTTAGGTTCTGATTAATTTTATCTTGAAGTGCATCGCAGGACATTTGAAAGTGGGGGGTGTACAATGACACTGTAGATGGGGACGGTCCAGCATATTCAGATCATCTCTGATTCCCAGATTCCTGCCATTCCAGTGCTTATAGCTCCTGCAGTCTTTGTGACCACCAGGGTGCCCCCTGTGGCGGACTCTGAGCTGCCACACTACCAGGCTTACACCAGAATCTGGAACTTGCTTCACAGGTGCCTCCTGATGACATGTCGCCGGCCTTGTACCTGCTCATGGGGTTGGGGGGGGGATGTCAGCCTAGCACATGGGCTGGGCCTCCTGCATGCTAAGTCCACGCCCAGCCCTGTATCTGTAAAGATTACTGAGTTACCTTTTGTCCGTATCTGGAGTGTGTGGTCTGCTGCCGTTTTTCGCTTGTTCTTTGTGGAGTCTGACCTCCATGTGTTCCTGGTGCCTTCCGTTGTATCAGACATTGTATTTAGAAAACCATTCACTTGTTAAATATTTTCATTCATTCTTTGAGAACTTCACACAAGGTATTTTCATTTATTTCCCCCTCCCCCAGATCCATCCATCCCCACATCCCCACATCCTTACCCACCCAGCTTTGTGTTCTTGCGTGTGGAACCTGCCCTGGAGTGTGTTTAGCCTTTTAGGGGTCACAACCTTAGAGAAAACTGATGCTTCCTCCCCTAGCAGCTACCAAATGCCAGTGTTTCCTTAGATGGGGGCGCGGGCTTCATGCTCTCCCCCCCACCCCGCAATGCTGGGACTTTTTCTGACTTGAGTTTGAGCAAGCTGGGTCACGACTGCTGCGGGTTCATGCTGCACCTGCTCTGTGTATCCAGAAAACACCGTTTCCTTGTGGTCATCCACCACCTCTGGCTCTTACAACCTTTCATCCCATCTTCTGCAGTGGAGCCTCAGGAGAGGGACTTGATATGGATGTCTCATTTGGGGCTGAGCACTCTGCAGTCTTACTCTCTGTCTGTTAACTGCCTTCTGCTATGGAAGCTTCTGTGATGAGGGTTGAGAGACACATTCATCTGCAGTTCTGGGCTGGACTCCACACCAGAAAACCGTTCATTTTTATAGCAGGAAGCTGGAAGTGACTGTACCTGGTCCCAGGGCAGTTGTGTTCCCTTCAATGTGCTGTGAGCCTCCCAGCTCATGGGTTTTGTGAGTCATCCAGAGGCTTAGACTGGCCTCGCGGAATCTGCCCCTCCTTGTGCTCCAGTCCTAATGGCTCAGTTTGCAGTGTTTCTTCACTAGAACACTCGTTCTCAAATGGGGTGAATTTGTTCTCACTGGCAATGTTTTCAGCTACCCAAATTGAGGGAGTGCTGTTGGCATTCAGAGGGTAGAGACCAGGGGTAGGAGTAAGCACCCCACCGTGCAGAGGACAACCGCAAGCCGCGCTTGAGACTGCCCAGCGCAGTGCATTGTGCTCTAGGCCAGCTGTCGCTCTGCCCCACCCCACTGCCATCTCCTTGCCTGTCCTACTTTCCAGTTGCGTTCCACTCTTTCGGGTGGGCTTCTTCACGTGCCATCTTTGACTCCGCCTCTTGTGCTCTTCACTCCTCAGCAGAGGAGTTTACAGTTCTGTGGGCTTTCTGAGAATTCTGCTGTCACAGTGTTGGTCAGCTTGACACAAACCTAGACATGCCTGGGAAGAGGAGATCTCAGTGGAGGAGTTCCTTCCATCGGTTGGCTGTGGGCATGTGAGCATCAGATGCCCTGAAATCGAAGACATGTCTGTGAGGCACAGTCTTCACTGTTGATTGGTGTGGGCCAGCCCAGACCACTGTGGGTGATACCTTCCCTAGGCAGGTGGGTCTGGGGTGATACCACCACTGTGGGTGATACCTTCCCTAGGCAGGTGGGTCTGGCCAGCCCAGACCACTGTGGGTGATACCTTCCCTAGGCAGGTGGGTCTGGGCTATGTAAGAAAGGTAGCTGAGCAAGCCAGGGAGAGAAGCCAGTAAGCAGCATTCCTCCATGGCCTCTGCTTCAGTTCTTGCCTTGATGTCCCTCAGTGGTGGACTGTAACCTGTGCGCTACAATAAACCCTTTCCTCCCCAAGCTGGATTTGTTTTGTTTAATCACTGCAATGGAAAGAGCAAACCAGGACTCCTGCCTCTCATTCCCCTCTTAGCTGCTTAGGGCAGGTAAACAGCCCTCCCCTGGGCCTTGGGGTCCAGGAGGTCTGAGCATTCGTGCGGCTCTTCTCCTCATGCTCCACACTGCTGATTACTCCATGCTGAGTCCTTGGCCCCGTACTAGGCCCCAGCAGTTCCTCTTTCTCTTCCTGGAGTCTACTTGCTCTTTGTAGAACTGTATACACACTGTTTCTCTGTTTTTTCAAATATTTTATTTTATGTTTGAGTGTCTTTCCTGCACGTATGTAAGTACACCTGTGTCATACGTTGGCAATGGATGTTAGAAGAAGGCATCAGATCCCCTGAAACTGAAGGTCCAGATGATTGTTAGCTGCCATGTAGGTGCTGAGAACTGAACCCAGGTCCTCTGCTAGAACAGCCAGTGCTCTTAACCACTGAGCCACTCTCCAGCCCCTTTCTGTTTCTATACTTTGTTCTTTTCATTTAAAAATACCTTCTTACCTACCCTCTCTGAAAGCCACCTCTTCTTTGAAAACTCCTTCCATGAAATTTCTTGGTCCTAGAAACAGATACCGTCTTTATCAGGTGATCTTCTTGGAATATATTTTTCCAGGCCTTTAAAATAGTGGCTAAGATGATGGGCCCTGATGTTACCTCACCCTGCCCTCACAGGTATCTTCCTGTCAAGTCCTGAAAAAAATTCTGTTCTTCCTGCTACTAAGTGGTTGTGTGCGTGGTACTGTCATTTAGGATCTCCAAGTCTTATGTCTTCTCTCTAAAACAGGCCCTCGGCACGTTGCCGTGCTTTGTGCTTTATGGCTGAGAACTAGGTGAAAATATTCTTGTGAGGACTAGGTAAGGTAAAGCTTGAAGATAAAGCCTGGGAGAACAGTGTGGGAACAGGCCTGTGAGGATGCGGAGGGAAGGGACCTGTGGGGATATGGTGATAAGGAACCTTAAGGAACAAGGTGGGAAAAGGTCCTTGAGATCATGGAGGGAAGAGGCCAGGGAGCACATGGTGAGAGGGGCCTTGTTCAGTGTGGCGCTGTGATTATAAGGTATCTGGTAGGTGGCTTTTGTGCCTGTCTCTCAGGGTCTCCTTTGCTGCATTGACATCTCTGCATACTCCTTGGGTTAACTCCTTTCAGGCAGAGGGCTTATCTGTAGATCATATACTATTGGTTTTGATTGAAGACATCGCTCTCTGCCAGTGTGTGCAGAAGAAGGGGTCGAGAAATGGTCTTTTGTGGATGGCCCATGTTTCTAGGGAGGTTCAGAACTACTTGGCACGTACCTGTCCCGGGCTACCCTGAAGTTGGTCACTAAGCCTAAGACCAGGATTCTGAGAGAAAAAAGACCCCAATGGAGGGAATTTGGCTATCCTTCTTCTGAAGAGCTGAGGACTTGAGTAGCCCCATGAAACTTTCTAGATTTTTTTCAGACGCTAGAAAGACTTACATTTTGGTATCAGAGGAAGAAAATTCTGTGAGTATGTCCAAGATAGGAATTTATGACTGGAGCTGTTGGAAGCGGGCTTGCAGAGCCTCTGGTGAGTGGGCCAAAATGACAGATGGTTTCTGTGCAACTTTTTATTGTCCGGCATCACACTGCATTTCTGTTCCACGCTGCTGTTTGCTGGTGTTTTGATTGTATTAGCTACCTGGAGATGGAGAAACCTTTCAGTCCCTCCAATAAATACGGGTCTGCTTTCAATACACTTTATCTGTTAAACTTGTGCAGCCAAGAGACGAGCCTCAAGCTTTTCTTTATTCTTACCTTGTTTTTAGGGTTTGAATTGAGATGAAACATTTAGTAAGTCACTAGATCAGGGAGAGCTATTAAGTCCTGGGCTGGAGGGCCTTCCAGAAGTTCTGTGAGGTGTTTGTCTTCTAGGAGCTCTCGCTCTGCCTCTCTCTCCAGATTTGCCTTCCCTTTTGGGCAGGGTCTCTAGTTTTTAAGCCTGTGGTGGAACCCAGCTGTGCTTCTGACCCTGTCTGCCCCAGAGCCTGGGCAGTGGTAGCTTGCTCAGCACAAAGTGTCACAGGGATTGGGTCCCAGGTTTGCACTGAAGGAGGTGTGCTGGTTACTGCTGGTTGCTAACTTCATAGGATCTGTTAATTACCCATAACACTTACTGCTGGGTATGTCTGTGAGAGCGTTTCTAGATTAGGTTAATCCAGGTGGGACGATCTCCCCTAAATGTGGGTGGCACCATTCCACAGACTGGCGTCCTGAACTGAATAAGGAGAAAGTGAGCTGAGCACCAGCGTTCATCTCTCTCTGCTCCGTGACCGTCAGTCCAACGTGACCAGCTGCCTCAAGTTCCTGTGCCATGTCTTCTACACCATGTCTGACTGTACCCCAAACTTTGAGCCCAAATAAGCACATCCTTAAGTTACCTCTGTCAAGTATTTAGTCACCCTGGTGAGAAAAGTATCTGAAGGCTACTCCGAAGTCTCCTCCAGGTTCACACCCCTGCTCCCCACCTTCAGAGGACCCAGCAGCACCAGCTGTGCCATGAGAGGTAAAAATAGGATGAAGCACAGCAGGAAACTGCAGATTGTGAGTGGACACGGGCAGAGGGGAAGGGGGCAGAACACTAGACGGGAAGTTAGTGACTAACAGCCAGGTGGCCTTCAGGCAAAACGGTGCTTACCAGAAGGCAAGGAGACCGATTGCAGGGTTTGGGATGGGAAGGTCAGGTGTGTTAGGAAGGGCCCACTCAGTGCTTGGGAGAAAAGGGTATGTTTTCTGCCATGAAGATGGATATGGGATACTTTTGAAGATTTATTTGAATGAAGTGACCAGTGAGATCATTTGAACAGTTATTTCTAGAACAGGTCTGAGGGGCTTGGAGCCCTGGGGTGGCTGTGGAAGTTCATTGTGCAGTCAGGAGTTCTTTTTTGGCATTGGGCTTACAGGCTTCCATTTGTTTTGTTTTGTTTTTCCTTTTGGGTTGGAACTTCTGCTTTCCTGTATGTGATGTTTATTGTTGCTACGCAAAAGTGTCTGGAACAGATATCGCTTTAAGCTGTGGGATAACGCTCTCTTGATGGTTTAATTTTCATTGCATTCCCATACTGTGCTTGCTGTTCACAGGGCCCTCATGACAGTGCTTGTCCCTGGAGACCACGCTCAGTATTGCATCTGGCTGCACTGCTCTCCTGCGCGCCAATGCCGCTCGTGTTCCCTACGCTCCTTGGCCCGGCACATTAGTGTCCTTTGCTCTCCTGTGCTACTTCTGTGCTGTTTTTAACCAAGGGAGAATGCGGTGTGCCATCTTGGTAACTTTAGTTCTAAGTTGGTTAGGATGGAGAACTACCCAGTCTTCAGCTGAAATCCTGTAGGATGTTGGGTATTCATTCTCTCTCTCTCTCTCTCTCTCTCTCTCCCCATATGTGTGTGTGTGTGTGTGTGTACAAGTGCATTTGTGCACATGGAGGCCTGCTACTGTTCCGTAGATACCATCCACCTTGTTTTTTTGTAGACAGGATCTTTCACTTTTATCTGGAACTTGCTAAGTGGGTCAGACTGACTGGCCAGTGAGCCCCATGGATCTGCCTGTCTTTGCCTCCTCAGATTACAAGCATGTACACACTACAACAAGCTTTTATTTTATTTTTTTAGAATGTGGGTTCTAAGGGTCAAGCGCAAGTCCTCATGTTTGCATGATGAACACTCTAAGGACTGAGCTATCTCCCCAGCCCCAAATGTGATATAATTCACCTGTTCTCCACTTTAGCCAGCGGTGATGTTGGAGAGGTCATTCTGCCTATGTATGTCTCTGACTCTTGTCACACTCTTTTCTGTGTTTTCCCTTGATTCCAGGCTAGAGAGTTTGCCTGGTTTATTGTAGTCTCTACATAGCAGTTTTGTAAGACTCTAACTTTGGGGTATTATGAAGCTTTTCTGCCCTGAAAACTGTTGTAACATCAGGAGACCAGTCGCGGGGCAGAGCAGCAGAGGCCCCTGGGTCCCTGTGGCTTGAGACTTGCCCAGGTGAGGGGTGAATTCCTAGAGCTGAGGGTTGGAGGGCAACACCCTGCTGACTGCCTCAGTGCATACTGGAGGTGGGATGCGCTGACCTTCCCTGCCAGGCCTGCACGTGGTCTCCTTGGGGACCTAGAACAGCCCAGATCCCCTGCATTGTGCTGCCCTTTGTTACTGGGGAGGACCCCAGATAAGAGGAAGACCCAGGATTTGTCAAGTGGGGAGCATGCAAAAAAATTATGATACAGTGAACGTGAAATTATTTCTGTGAGAATGTTTATTATTTCCAAGAGGCCAACACAGAGTATAGTTATCAAAAATGCATCCTTGATAGGCTATCACAAACCTCGGGGAAGACACTGGACCTGTGTATGTAAATGGGTGAAACACTGAAAGTGTCCAGTGCTGGTCCTTCTCCCTGCACCCACTCTCAGGAGCATGAAGAGATGCATGGGGCAGGGACCCCTCCTCAGCTGTGGGTGGAGGAAGTTCATCCATGGAGTTGCTGTGGTGTCTCGGCAAAGCACACCTGTGATGACGTAGCTCAGGGAGGGCCTGCAGACAACTGCCAGAGCAGCTCTGTGGCTGACAGGAAGTATGTCTTAGGGAGAACTCTGAAACTGCTGTGTGAGAATGGGTGAAATACTGGCTCTGTCGGGAGAATGGCTACAGAACTGATAGCAGGTTGCCAGCAAGTATTCGCTCCTAACAGTGCTGCTCACAGCAGCCAGAGGCAGAAGCAGCCTTCATGATGACTGTACAGAATATGCTGTATCCACATAATGGGGTGTTCTTCAGCCTCAAAGATTAGAGTTCAGACATATTACAACGAGGATGACCCTAGGAGACAGCCTGCTCAGTGAAATAAGCCAGACACGAAAGGGCAGACACTGTAAGAGGCTTCTTATGTGAGGTCCCCAGAGCATGCACATTTAGAGAAATCAGGATGGTGGCTCTGAGGGCCAGCTGGGCTGCCTGTTGTCAAGGAGACCTGGCTCCTCATGGAGACGATGAGCAAGTTTTGGGCATGGACAGAAGTGATGATTATACAATATTATGAGTTGATTTATGCACCTGAATTTTCCAGAATGGTTAACACAATATGTGTGCATTTTGCTACAATAAAAATGTGTATTTCATATTTTGAAATGACAGGAATGTCTAGGAAGTTGTATCTGGTGGACTTAGTACTTAGCACCAGTGGGGCACCTCAGGAGTCCCCTGGACAGGGTAGGTGCTGGACCCCAACCTCCATACCCAGCACTGGGTGGCAGCAGAGCATAGTGTGTCTCTGTGAGGGTATAGTTCCCCCCTGGAGTACTGCGGGGCTCTGTGAGGACAGAGGGCCCTCAGAAGGCTCTGGGGCTCTGTGAGGACAGGCCATCACTGGTTTGTTCCCTGAGCTATCCTGGCCTTGCAGAATTCAACATACAAATACAATGGGAGCTAAAATGACTTGACTTTCAAGTCATGGAAGGAGACAGCCCAGTGAATATGGGGACTCATGTTCCTCTCCCCTCTTTGAGTAAGTGGGAGCTCATGCTCTGCCTTTCTGATGCAGACTGTTGCCCCTGCTACAGCCAGCCTCTGATGGCAGAGCTGCCCCCACCCCCCATCCTTTTCAAATGGGGAAAGTCAGTGCTATAGTTTAAAGAAGCACTTAGATGCCTTGACAGTCTGGCTTTTTCTTCTAATTCGAGTTATCTTTAAAATTAACTTTGCAAGTCTGAGGTTTTCATCTGTGACTCTGAAGATTTCATTTTACTGTAATGTAGATAAAATGTACCTGCTAAATTTTATAATAACTTCTCAAAATTTTACATTTTTGTTAGTTTTTGAAATATACTATAGGGGTTTTCTTCATGATAGAGTATATCAGTGCAAAGAAGAGATAATTACATTACTCAATTATCTGAACCAAGATTGGGTATAGCTTACAGATAATTTTGACATAATCCCCATTTTGAAGGAAAAATATTTGCACAATACTTAGTCATTGTGTCATTTGCAGATCAATTGGTTGCAGGTTGGTCTCTGTTTTTATTGAAACATAGATTCTTCGTAGAAATGTAGATTTTATGTATATCTTTATGAATACCCATCATTCCCGTGTATATAGCAAGTTCTCAAATCAAATAACTTGAGATAAGACGTGATTTTTCTATATTAAACATTAAATTTTCATTTAAACCACTAAAAATCCCTTCTCGTTTAATCTGATACCTTCATCCTGTTTTGCATGCAGTGAACGTGGGGTTTGAGTATGTCTACCCTAGATTCATACACTGAAAGTGAACCTCTCAGCTGGTGGTATTGAGATAGGGCTCTTTGGAAGATGATAGGTCATGAGCTGCAGTCCTCAGGAGTGGGGTTAATGCCCTGATGACAGAGGCCCTAAACAGGAAGTCCCTTGCACCAGTGGGGACAGAGATTACATAGTATGGGAAAAAATCCTCCCAAGACCCTGAATCGGCGTCACCTTCACCCTGGACTTCGTCCTCCAGACCGTGTGAAGGAACTCCATTGTTTATGAACGTAACTCCATACTGTTTTGTTAAGGAGCCCAAACGGGCACAGCGAGCCTGTGACACTCAGAACTGACTAGATGCCCTCCTTCCCCTGGGGATGGCCAGCTCTCTGCTCTGACCTGTGCCTGACAGCGTAGCATGGCCTGAGAAGGGATTGGGATCAACTCTTCTCTGTCTCCCAGCTTCCTGGAGTGGCTGACAAACAGGGAAGGGACAGTTCCAATGGAAGAGCAGAGGGAATTCAGGAAGACATGCTGCCTGCTGCCGGGCCCACCAGCAGGTGCAGCACTGCCTAAGAAATCTTCTTTGGAGACCTTGACATCTTGATCTGTCCTGTGAGTGGTTTGACTGACAAAGGGTGAAAACCTACTGTGGTTAGGATCAGCCTGTGGAGGGCAGAGTAAGAGCACCCAGTGTGAGTAGGACTTATGTTCATGATAGAACTTCCAAGTCAGAGAACCGTTCTCCCCAGCCCCAGCAGGTAGCTGAAGGTCTATGCTTCCTCCTAAGAGATCCATAACAAGCAAAGGGAGCAAGCGGGCACGGGGGGGGGGGGGGCTGATTTAAAGTCATGTCTGGC
>NW_008329132.1:713407-825886 GCF_000622305.1 Nannospalax galili | reverse complement strand
GGGGGGGGGGGGGGGGGGGGGGGGGGGGGGGGCGGCAGTCATTAAAGTGCTTGCTGTGCAGTATAAGAACCTGAATCTGAGGCCTAGAACCCACGTAAAGTTGCCAGGTGTGGCAGTGCATGCTTGTGATGGTGCCGGGGAAGGAGAAACAGGTGCATCTCCATGGCTTACTGGCCAGCCACCTAGCAGAATCAGCAAAGCCAGGGTAACAAGATGGACGGTGCCTGAGGAATGACACCTGAGGTTGATCTGTGGCCTCCACGTGCATGTGTAGCACACGTGCACGCACGCACACACACGAGCAAGACAGGCCTTCCTTGCACACTTTAGTTTGTACTTTATTGTATTGAATGATGACACCCAGGACACAGGATCCGTCCCACTGTGGTCTTTGAACCATCACTGTGTGAGTGTGGCCCCATGTGCTGGATCAAGGCAGCCTAACTCCATGTTTGTTCCTAGCTTAAACACCCAAGGAAGAGCTGGGGGCTGTTTTGTATTGGTTCTGTACATATTTTATTGTCTGTTCATCCCTTCCCAGCCCCTATTGTTATGTTTATTGCTTCATTTGCAGCCCCAGCCAATCGCCTGGCTCTTTCTGTCTTTGATGTGGTTTGACAGGCTCTTATCATGATTGACAGCCACGTTTGCTGTTGGAAATGCACTGCTGTGGAGCAGGACGTTCATAACTGAAATCAGGAATAGGGAATCTTTTCAGAGGCTGTGTCTGTGAAGCACACCTTAGTGAGCAGAGGTAGGAAGAGACTGTGGGCAGGATGGGCTGAACGGGACATGAAGACGCCACTGCGGTGGGGTGGAATGAACTGAGCCAGGTGCATCCTGTCCCCTTCCCAGGCCTGGCACTTGCAGACAGCAGATGAAGTGAGGTGGTGCAGTGAGGTGAGCTGAGGAGCCCTGGCCCTGGGTGAGGACTGTGGAGGCAGAATCAAGTTGTCCATCAGGTTGCCCTCCCCCTCCAGACATGAGGAAGAGTTCCTCCTAACTGGAAATCTACTACTTCTGTTAGGATTTTACTGTGAAATACCCTCCAAGGCTCATGCATTTGAACACTTGGTCCGCAGCTAGTGGCACTGTTCTGGAAGGTTGTAGAGCCTTTTGGGCATGGGGCCTAGCAGGTGGAGCTGGAGAGCTAAAACCCCTTTTCTGGCCTGAGCTCATTCTCTCTGCTTCCTGATTGGTGCCAAGTAACAAGCAGCTGCCTAATGCTCCCACTTCCAGTGATGAAGGTGCTGGACAGGAGCTGCCCCACCCCCTGCTTTCCATGCCCTGATGGACTGTATCTTTGACCTGAGTCCCAAGGTAAGCCTCTCCTCTCTCAAGTTGCTTCTTGTCACAGCCAGGAGAAAAGTAATTAATACAACTCCCAACTTTCATCATATTCATTTTAATAAAAAGCTCCAATCAATAGGAGACGATCTACCACCCTTCCATAAATAACATTTTGCCATTTCAAGTCCAGCATTTCTTGCTTATAATGAGATTGGAGAAGCAGGCCTCCTCGGTGCTTGGCAATCTTCTTCCTTCTGGAGACTCAACCAGAAGAATCTCACTATTAGTTTGACAAGTCACTAATACCATATACATCAGCAAAACTAGAAATAAGCCACCAGGGAAAATGGAGACCTTTGAAAGCGAGAAAAGCATCAAAACTGAGTACCAGCTGTTGTTGAATGTCAGGGTCAGAAATAGATGGGTTTCCTCAAGTGGGGCTGGTAGGCAGGATTTCAGGGAGGACAGTGTCTGTTAAGTGCTCAGCTCTGTGGACATGCGCACTCCCAATGTGAGCTTCAGATGCAGTGCCATTGTGTGGCTGCAGATGGGCGGAGCCCTCTGTGCGAGCATTTGCAGGCCCTGTCACCTGGGGAGCTTAGAGGTGACTCAAATGGCTCTCAGCAGGAATGTACTCCATCGCTGCTGGACACCAAGAGGCAGGCTTCGTATGGGCTTTCTCTACCCACTGGCATTGCTTTATTGATAAGACTTAGCTCCCTTATCTTCTGTCCAGAGATGGAGTGAGGGTGTTATATGTTGTAACAGACCTGGAGTGCCAGGTGTCTTGGAGAGACTGCCTGACCTTAGTCGGTCCTCCCCGGCATGTTGTATGGTTGCTTGATTACATACGATGTCCACTCTCTGCCTCGCCGCCTGCCCCCTCCAGCTCTGCCATCCCTAGCGAGTGATTGCACATACCCATTTGGCTGCTTTAGAAACTTCTGTACCTCAGTTTACCCTCTGTACCTGATTATTGTGCCCTTTTATAATTCTCATGGCTCAAACTGACCTTTGATGAAACTGTGAACTATAACACATCCTGACGATTGCTTAGCACGGGGCGGTGGCTGGCCCCTTCTCAGTCTTGCCTGTTTGGTCCCTCTGGGCCCTCTTACAGGAGGAAGTGTGCTTTGTATGCTCAAGGTGGCCTAAGAGGACACTTTGACCTCAGTATGACCTGAGACCAGGCTAGGCTTGTCTCTGTCCATGTCTGGACCATCCCATTGTTATTACAAGTAAAAAGCATATTCCAGATCTAATGAGCCCAGTCCAGAACTGATCACTGAGTAGATACTTTCCTTTAAGCATTCCACAAACTTTTCCCAGTTTCCAAAAAGGACAGATTGTGTCTTTGTCACCTCTACTAAGAGTAAGATCCTTTTCAGAGAATGCTGTGGTGGTTGGTGTGTGGTTCAGAGAAGGTTGGAACTGGTGTTGATATGGTTCCGAGAACATTGTAGCTGGTGTGTGTGGTTCAGAGAACACTGGAGCTGATGTGTGTGGTTCTGGCACACTTGCTGCCTGCGATTTGGGGAGATACTCAGCCTCTTGGTGGTCTTGTGTTGGGAAGCATCCCTGTAGGCCACTTTCTCCATGGCCATGAGCCCATGGCAGGCCACAGTGGGTCCCCATCAGTGTTAGACATTCACAAGATGCATATCAACATGTATCCGGTGTCCACGCTGGCTCTGTACTTCAGTGACAGAAAACCAGACTGTTTTTATTCTGTGAAACATATCACCTTCTTCTGATAATATTTTACCCCAAATCCATTCCATACCTGAAAATAGTTTGTAAGTTTTAAAATATCAAATTCATGGAAAAATGCTAAGGTTTTCACATATATGTTTCTCTATGTATAGATCTCAGTTTGCATGGTGGTGACTCGTGTTTCGGTGCGTGTTGACTATGCACAGGTGTCACAGCACTGAGGAGAATCATGTTGATTCTTTCTGTCCCCCAGGGATTGTCTAGGGCACCTGACCAGAGGCCTGGTAACTGATGGGTCACTTCAGGAACCCAAGAACCAGTACAATGATGTCATTTTTCTGTAAACCCTGAACCACTATAAATTACATTTTAACTGTTGTAATTAAGACTTTAGACTCTGAAGCTGTCTGAAAGAGGAAGGACCTGTCTCTTTCTCCAGAGAAGAAATTAATTGTTAGAGTGTATGGTCTTTGAAGAATTTACTCTAAGATAAAAGACTAGGATTTTATTCTTGCATTTATTAGTATTTAATCAAACAGAAAGTGCACTTTCAGTCTGGAAATCTTGGCTTTGTGGCAGGATTAGACTGAATTATTGTTTAAAGAGCAGAAGGTATGGAATTATATGTTCAAGTTATCAAGCCACTGATAGGCTCTGGGTATAATGTAACTAATTTAGAACATAAAATTTCCTGCCACTTGACTAGAGCCTTGGGTTAATCACTTGGCAGTGAGTGTGTTTCCAAAGCAGGGTGGCCTTGATGTGGGGTGGTGTCTGTCCCTCAGACACCACCAGGTGTCTGGCCTTGCCAGAGCTGGTACTGTCTTGGCCTAGGGTGCTCATGGCTCCCAAACGCTGGAACATCAGGCTCTTCCATTCTGGACCCCAAGTCATAAATCATTGCAAGCTCTTCTCCCAGAATCCTCTGCTTACAGAACTACCATGGAGCTTAGTCTCTGTCAAGGGTGAGGAAGACTTAATTCTATGGCTCATGTGCTAGGCCACAGGGAGCGACTGGTGGCTCCATATCAGGAAACAGAAAGCCTCTCCTGGACTGGAGGAGATTCAAGAAACTTTAGTAACGTCTCTGTTGAGGTTGGTCAGCTTAGAAGTCTCTCACCAGCAGTATCGGGGAGAGAAGGACTAGATGACCTCATAGGCGGCTCCTTGGAAGAACTAGGCCGTGTGTGTGCGAAGCTGGTCAGCAGGTCCTAAGACCTGAGTGGGGTGACCTTGGCGGGTTGGGAGGGAGAGGAACTGGCCAGCGGCTTGGGCTGCACAGTCATAGATAGGCCTTGTGTTGAACTACAGTCCCTGGACACAATACAAAGAGGATTGTGCACTTTGGGGGTTGGGAGGGCAAGTCCTTGCCCAAAGATCTGTGGAAGGCAAGGTTAGCGGTATAGGAATCGCCTAACATGGCAGGCGAGGGCAAATCTCCACAGGTCTGGCCACAGCACACGAACGTTTACTCAGCCGTCTTGGCCTTTGACGCCTTACAGGTTTTACAGAGCACACACAAGGGCCACTGGGGAAGGGACAGGAAGAGGCACATTGCCATGTGACCTCTGGTATCTACAGGCAGCAGAAGCATCCATAAGTCTCCTTCAAAGCTGTCCTCCTATCCACAGTGGGAGTTCACTACTTCAACACACCACTGGGGATCAGCCACCCAAGGCCATGGTGGATCCCTGCCACGGGATCACAGTGTAACCAGGATTCCCATCCCCAGGGATCCATGCAAACCGGCTGGGTTATGAATCTAGAATGTGCATTCCAATGGGTCCTAGAGTTAGCAGACTCAATGGCAAGTCACCTGACCCAGAACGCCATGTTCTTCATGTAGAATTCTGCACAGGTGCAAGCCCACAGTCTCCTTGCAGACAAGCGTGTTGTATGTGGCTGCAACCACAAGGTCTCTTCCAGTGG
Organism: Nannospalax galili; assembly: GCF_000622305.1. Taxonomy (NCBI): domain Eukaryota; kingdom Metazoa; phylum Chordata; class Mammalia; order Rodentia; family Spalacidae; genus Nannospalax; species Nannospalax galili. The sequence goes on along the minus strand of NW_008329132.1, from coordinate 820,954 downwards.
CTGATTTTAATTAACTACCTTGCTGTCCAGAGTTTAGAGAGTTTGCTCCTTGTGCCATGACTCAGCCAGGGCTTTCCAGTGAGGAGGAGACAGAGGCTCCTCCTGTGTGGTACAGGACTCTCAGCTTTGGCACCCTCTTAATTGGGAAAGGCCACTTATCTTCAGACCCCACTTGTGTCCTCCGGGTTTCCTGAGCAGTCATTAACCCCCGCGGCTCACAATGCTCTGCAGGATGGGAACTTTCTGCTGTGACACATTTAAGCTGAAGTTTTTCCAGTCTTAGCAACTGTAAGAACTGACACATCATGTTGAGCAGGAGCCCGCCACCCTCTTTTCCTCCTGACAGCCTGTCATGCACAGCCCTGTCGTTAGTGGGAACCTGAGGTACTAGAAGTTTCCCAGCCCGTGAGGAATATGATGTTGGAAACATGAGAAGTGTGATCACATGGGGGAGACCCAGGGTGTATACTGTCCCAGCCGGAGCCGCCTGTCCTTCCCAGGAGAGGCTTCCCGTTATCTCGGGGGTGAACATGGTGAGCACTCGCAGGTTAATTTAAAATAAGGGAAACCAGGTATTTTCTGAATTTTTTTCACAGAATATTATAAATGAGTCGTTCTTGATCAAAACTGAAGTTTGGAGTGTTAAAATGAGACACAGGGATGTAGAGGGATTTGGGTGCCTTGGGCTTTGTGCCAGTGTATTGCTGAGCTCCGGCGTGGGCCTCCATGTCCCTACCGGCCAGCTGCCAGGGGAGACAGGCTTCTCAGGGCTCTAGGAGTTGCAATACCCTCCCCCCGTGGAGTCTGCTTCTGTGTTGAGGTGCAGGGTACTCAGCTCTTCTGACTTGTTTGGTTACCTCAGGGCGGGGGTGGGGGGAGCTCTGTTTAATAGTAAAGCACTGTGGCCCTGCTGGCTGTGAGGATCCTGAGAGGAGGATGTTCCTCTTCGCTTCCTGCTGGGCAGGATGCGGCTGGCAGCATCCTGGTATATGGGAGCCGGAGTCTGGGGTTGTGGTGCGGTGCCTGTGGCAGGGCTCCCTACCTCCAGAGGCTGTCTGGGCTTGATCCTGCCAGTGCCTTGGAGGTAGGGGAAGCATCTTCCCATGCCCAGGTGTCCCCAGGATCTATTGGGTGAGGAGAAAGGGACAGATGGGGAGCCACGCTGAGCCTGGTGTGCCCATTGAGCATGGAGTTTAGGAATGACATATCTGAAGGGGTTTCAGTGACCAAAGCTGCCTGTGTCACCCTTCCAGCTCTGTCAAAGCAAAGCCCAGCAGCTCCGAGGCTCCTCCCCACTTGTCCATCCTGGAGCTTTCTTGGTCCTTTTCAGTTTTGAGGTCCAGCGTCATCAGGGGACTCAGTCTCACACTCTTGCTGACTGGTGGCTCCAGAGCCCAGAGGGCAGGAAGGAGGGACATCCTGCTGGCATAGGCTGGGCTGCCCTTTCTCTAGGACAGCTGCCGCTTAGGCCGAATGTCCCTCACTGTGCAGGCCAGAGGCCCCGTCCTACTGACCGACCGGAGGAAGCTGGAGGAGAGTGCTGTACGCTTATTCCTCAGTGCCTGTCAGTGCTCCCCTCTGCACGCTGAACTCTTACTGGAGGTCTTTGTAACCTGGATTCCTCTTTGCATGTGTGGGTTGGACATTCAACTGGCAGAGTGGCACATCTTTGGTTAATGACAGTTACTTCTTCAACTTCTTATTTCAAGGACTTGATTTAACATGCACTGTCTTCAAACAGAGCTTTGCCTAGCTTTCTTTGCACACAGCTTGGAGCAGAGAAAGGTGACTTAGCGCTCCCAGGACCCAGTACTTGGGTATGACGCTGCCCACAGCAAGCCTCTCATTTTGCCATAAATAAAAAATGTAATCTTGATGTAACAAACAAATGACCGACTCAAAGATAGTCGGTGTCTCGCCCGTGATGGTGACTCTGTGGCTTCACTGGATGCTAAGCTCACAGGACATCTTGGCATGAAATCTCCATGTATTTCAGAGATGTGAGCAGTAGCAGAGCCTCCTGAGGAAACACAGTGAGTGCTGCTGATCTTCCAGAAAGACAAGACCCTCTGTGCACTGCTCTGCTCTCTCAGACCAGTTTCCAGTTAAGACGCAGAGGCGGTTTAGCTGCTCAAATGGATATGTGAGTGGCAGTTGTCATCTGGAAACAGTTCTCAAAAGTGCTTGAAGTTCCGGGGACTGCAGCCGTCTTTTAACTGTACGCAACTATACTTTCTGCACTTAGGCACACTCTCCTCTTAGCACACACGGTTGGTTTTCTTGCCACTGCCTAAGCCTGCTGGTGTCCACCAGTTCAGACAGTGCCGGGCAGGAGAGTGAGGAAGCAGGTGCTGCCATGCTTTGCTGACATCCACTTCCATGGAGACGCCTCTGTGTGGAGGAAACTGGTGTGATCTCTAAGTGTAGACAGTGCCGGGCCGAATCTAGACACTTGGTTTGAAGACTATGGCACAAAGTCTTCAGCCGTCCTAATCTTGCCTGGGATCTGCAGGTGCTTTAGCGCCTGTGCTGTAACATGTTACAGCATGTTATTTAAGCGACTGGAGTCCTGTAACAGACACAGGCCTGGGGTACTTCTGAGACGTGTTGCAAGGGTCCAGCCTGATTCTGTTCCTAGCTTCCCAGGCTCTGGGTGTTAGACTGTTCTTTACCACCAGAGTCAGTCACCAGGAGAGTACAGGCGTGTCTCCAGTGGTTGTCATGGTATGCCTTACTGTCCCACACCCTGGCTGTCCACAAGCTCCAGATCAGAGCAGGACAGGTTTTGGACAGAATAGGGCTTCGAATGCAAGCGGCCTCTTTGTGAGAAAGCCGCTGTGAGGATTAGCCTTCCTCAACCTAGAATCTCCTGGGAGGAGAGTCTCTCTGTGGGGTTGTCTAGTCAGGTTGGCCTGTGGGCATCTCTGTGGGGATTGTCTCAATTGTTAATTGATGTGGGAAGGCCCAGCCTACTGTGGGTGGTGACTTTCCCTAATTTGGGGCCCTGGGCCTGGTAAGAGAAGGGAGCTGAGCAGGCATGCTTGAATGCACTCTGCTCTTGAGTGGATGTGACCAGCTGCAACCCTGGTCTTGGCTTCCCCAGAATGATCACTTTAACCCAGGGCTATAAGCCAAACAGACCCTTTCGCCCTTAAAGTTGCTTTCTGTTGGTGTTTGTTATCACAGGCACAGGAAAGAAACTAGGACAACCACTGCTGTCACCCCAATGCGGAATTCACCTTGGATTATACACATGCGACTGGCTGCACAGAGACTTAGCCACAGACCTGGAGACTCATCTCATTCCTTCAGTGGTCTGAAGGTCAGGCTGACACCCAGGTAGTGGTCTCAGTCTCTCCAAGTCCCACTGGTGGTCAGGACAGAGGAGACTGAGCCACTTCCTGCCTGTCTTCTGTGGGCTGTGAGGGCACACAGCCACCCTGCAGACCCTGAGTCTGCTTCTGCCTCTGGTAGTGTGTGTTTTTTCTGGATGCCGACACAGTAGGACTCACAGTCATCCGCTCCCAGCCCCCTGGGGGCAGCTTTAGGCTTAGGCAACTGTAGAGCCTAGTTTTCCCTTTTTCCTGACTTAAGTGTTCCCAAGCCCATTCTCAGGTACGATGTGGGAGCTGGGGCCCAATGCCACTGCTGCTGCTGCTGCTTCCTGAGCCCTGTAGGGAGGGCAGGCCATGCAGGGCCTTTGTCACTGGCTCTGTCAGGGCGCCAGGTCTGCTCACTTTCCTGCCTCCTATACCCCAGCTGTTGGCAGGCCCAGGGCCTGACCCAGAAAATGATGTGGAAACATTTCAAAGGGGAGAAGGTACAGCACTGTAGAGACAGTTCTGGAAGCCCTGGCAAAGTACAAGCAGAGAGGGAAGGGAGCTGTGGCCTGTGGTCTCTGGCTTTCAGTACCATGGTGGGAACTGGCCTCTGCCGCCAACTACTTAATTCAGAACATTGTTTTTTAAACACCATCATGTTAAAAGAGGAAACGAAATTCACTTCATTTTTTTCAGAGGTCTCCAAATAGCCGTGGAAAATCAATTTTTTTTTTTCTGTCACCAATTAATGTCAGCTCCTCTTGTGGCTTTCCTTGGATGCCACAGTGATAATAGGGAGGGGATGCGCTCGCTCTCTCTCTCTCTCTCTCTCTCTCTCTCTCTCTCTCTGGCAAGATTGTGCCTCAAGAGTGGGGAAATGGAAAGCCAAAAGCCCAGCTGGGTCTGGACTAGCAACGGGGTGCCCCATACAGGCACCTTGGCTTGGGAACTATATCCAGGACTGCTGTCCACTTAGGACTGAGTATGGACAGTGCACACGGCCTGTTGCTCCTACAGTAGTAGGCTCGGTGGTTAACAGCACTTGCAGTTCTTTCAGAGGACCTGAGTGGTTGAAAGTACCCATATCAGGTGTCACACAACCACCTGTAACTCTAGCTTCAGGGGAATCCAAAGCCCTCTTCTGGCCTCCACAGGCACTGCACTCACATGCACAGACGTACCTATGCACATAATTAAAAATTAAAATTAAAATAATGGGGCTGTGGGAGCCACCGTGGGCTTAGTTCTAATTTGAAGGGTCATATCCCGTTTTGAGCCCCCAGTGTTGTGTTCAGCAGGTGGGACACTGGGTATTTGGGTTTGGCAGGGATGTTGTCTGCCCCAAGTGTGTCCCCTAGGGTTGCATTGTTGGCCTCTAGGAAGTAAAGTCTGAGTTCCTGTGACTAGCACAGCCTGTTCTGTCAGCCATGAACCTGAATTTGGAGTCAGTGCCCTGATGTCTGTTTCCTGTCTGGAAAAGCCTGCTGGAGCCCATGGTGACCCTGAACCCAGGTGCTCAGCATGGTCCCACTCTCCTGGTCAGGACACACCTCCCCATAGTGCTCCTGCCTGCTCCTGGCCTCGTGGGCTCTGGGCTTCTGTCTGACTCTTCTACTTGTCCCTGGACCATGGCCTTGCTGTTCTACAACCTGTGGCAGCTGCCTTGTCCCACACGACTGCCTCTGACTAACCCCCCCACCTGCGTAGTCTTGCCCCTCTTCCACCATACAATCAGCATCATGCTAAGCCTGCGTGGACTCCTCAGGCCCCAGCTATGGCTCCACCAATCTTTCCATGACCTTTCAGCATTCATTCTTTAATCATGATCCCACAATGAATACAATCAGATCGTTTACTCAACAATGGATTGCTAAGCACCAGACCCTACTCTAAGTTCTGTAACACCAGCCAGGAGCATTCTTGGTCATTCCTGGGAACCTTGACTTGAAAGGTTTGTGACTCCCCTGAGCAGAATTCCAGCCCTGCACACACAGCTTGCTCACAGCACTGCGGCCAAGCCTGGCGAGGCTCCTGCCCTTCTCCCCTGTTCTCCAGAGAGCTGCCATCGCCCCAGCCATCATCTGCCATGTCAAGAAAGGAAGGGTAGGAAATGGTGCCATTTGATACGTATTTTTAAGATTCTCTTAAACCAACAACTGTGAGCAGAAGTCTGTTCATTGGCTGGTGTCACATATTTGCCACCTGTGTTGGGGATTAAGTTCTCGAAAGGCGACTCATAGCAGATAAAATCCATCTCATGCAACGTCATGTCACATATGAGGCAGATTAAGGAGGAAGAAGGAGCTGGTGACTGATGTAGGAGGGCTTCTTTGAGAAGGAGCAGGGTTGTGAGCTAAGTGACGGGTGCTGTGCTGTGTGCAGTGGAGAAGCATTTCAGAGGGCTCGGCTGCAGAGCAAAGGCACTGTGGTGAGGGCAGGGAGAGAATGGATTAAGACACAGGGCCCAAGAGGGGCCTGGCTCTGCTTGTTCAGTCGCTGATAGGACAAATCCATGGGGACTTTATTCTAGTGGGAATGGGGGTGGGGACTGTGTTCCGACTTGGTTGTGTTTATTTGACTCATGCCTTTGTTTTTTAAAATTATTTTATTATTTTTATTTTCCATGTGTGAGTGTATTGTCTGCATGTATGTAAATGCACCCGTGTCATGCAATGCCTACAAAGGTCAGGAGAGGGCATCTGATCCCCTGGAACTAGAGTTATGGATGGTTGCTAGCTACCATGTGGGTGCTGGGAATCGAACCTGAGTCCTCTACAAGAGCAGTCAATGCTCTTAACCACTGAGCCATCTCTCCAGCCCTCATACCTTTGTTTTTAACTGATGAGAAATGTTATTTGACCCAGGAAGTTGTCAGAGTCATCATGTTACAGGTTCAAAAAGCGTGTAAAACCATCATCAATGGAGCATTTGCTGAGGGCATTTCTTCTTTACATCAGCCACAGGTCACAGTGGATTTTAATAACCATTTGCACCTTATAAAATACACTCACTGTTAAAAATACATAGGAAATACATAGAAGAAATATTTAAAACCATCTACCTAATGTGTGTTAGTGATTTGACAATAAAGTCTGATTTTGAAATAACTTTGTATTTGTGGAGAGGTCACAAGCACGGGGCAGCATGGGTTGCTGTGCATGGTGGCTCCTCCCCAACCACGCTGGTCTGCTGTCAGCTTCCAGCACCTGGCCCAGGGCCAGCACAGGTGCCTGGGTCTATGGAGATGCCCAGTCTGCCAATTGATGCCATCCTTCCATCTCTGCCCTGTGCTGGCTGACCTGTTTTTCCTCTTCCCTTTATGGGTGGCCTGGCTCCTTCCCATCTCTCTGTCCACACAGAGCTGCACGGGAAGCCTCCAGATTGCAACTAGATCCATCTTCCCTGGTTGGAAGCTGGCTTCTCAGTGAAAGGCCAGTCTCATAAGTGGCCAGCCACAGCCAGAGCCAGAGCGTGTCCTGAGGACCCCATGGTCCTCATTCTCTGGGCCTTGCTACAGCACCAGTTTCCTCCTGCCTGCCTGGCTTCTTTCCGTACTGTGTGCAGGAAGATCACCTTCCCCAGTGAGTCCCGCTTGCTGCTGTGCATGAAGTGGAGTTTGGGTTCCCAGCTGACTCCCTCTGGCCTTCCCACCCTGCAGTGGCTCTGGTGGGTGTCACCTGCTTGCCCTGGGCTTGGTACTTGGCTCATGGGTTTGCAGAGTTCCCTGTGAACCAGCCGTTGCTACACTGTGCCCCCTCTTCCAGGTGCCCCTCTGGGATCTATGGGGCTAGTTGTCACCAGTTCAACTGCTTGCTCTTGGCAGTTGTTGATTTCTAGAAAATCTGCCCAAGGGCATCATAGCAGGGTCTCACTGTGCAGGGCTGTGTTGTCCTCAGAGAGCTCTGCTGAGGGCTATGTGTGGTGGTGGTATGTACTTTAATCTCAGCACTCAAGAGGCAGAGGCAAGTGAATCTCTGTGATTCAAGTCCAGCCAGGGCTACACAGTGAGGCCCTGTCTCAAATAAACAAACAAACAAGAGAGAAATGTGTGTTACCGGGAGCAAAGCTGGAGGAGTTGAGATATCTAAGCCCTTTGTGACTAGACATTGGACATGGAGCTACAGGAGTTGGTGTTTTCCCTACTGATTTTCTGTCGTGCTTTGGTCCAGTATTTCCTCAGTTGGCCTCTGTTTCTCCCTTTAAAGTGGGGTGTGTTCTGTGCATCTTGTTAGAAGTATGTAATCTTAAAAAATATCATTTTATTTTTGTGTGTATGAGTGTCTTGCCTGCATTGGGTGTAAGTGTACCCAGGTCGTGCAGTGCCTGCAGAGGTCAGAAGAGGGCATCAGATTCCCCTAGAACTAGAGTTACTGACAGTTGTTAGCCGCCATGTGGGTGCTGGGATTCAAACCTGGGTCCTCTGCGAGGACCACTAAGCCACTCTCCAGCCCTGGAAGTATATAACTTGCTTTTTGATTTTGCAAGGGCTCACAGTTAAGAGACTGCCTTGACTCACAGAAAAGACTTTGGACTCTGGACTTCTGAATAGTGTTAAGACTGTTAAAGACTATGGGGACTTTCAAGGTTGGACTAAATGCACTTGCATTATGATATGACCATGAGCCTGTGCGGGGACAGGGAGTGGAATGCAGTGGTTTGAATGAGTCCCCCATGAGCTCTGAGTATCTGAATACTTGGTCTGCAGTTGGTGACACTGTAGAGGTTTAGGGGTGTGACCTTGCTGGAGGAAGCACATCAGTGGGGGCGGGCTTGGAGAGTTCAGAGCCACAGCCCATTTCTAATCGCCTTGTCTCCACTTCCTGCACCTGCTTGAAGACGTGAGCTCAAGCGTGTTCTCAGCTGAGCTCAAGCGTGTTCTCAGCTGTCTTCTCCGGGTGGCTCCCGCCGTGCCTCCCTGCACTGATACACTTTTACCCCTCTGGAACGGTAAGCCCGATAAACCCTTCTATATGTTGTCCTGGTCATGGTGTTTATTTCAGCAGCAGAAAAGTGGCTAATAGACCTCGCTTTGAACAGCCTGTGTCTTCATGAGATTTAATGAGATTCCATCCAAGATAGTTATCTTTTTTGTAAATTTTTTGTTGAATTTTCGTGTATTTCATACAGAACATCTTAATCATCTTTATACCCCCTTCCCCACTGGCACCCTCCCATAGGCCCCCCCACTGGATTTCATGCATCCTGTCATTTGTGTTAAGTCCTCTTGAGTCAAGTTAGTGTCCCTAGATGTCCCTCAGTGCAAGTGCATCCACCGAGGTCTAGTCAGCCTATCTGGAATCCTCCCTTTAAGAAGATCAGCTCTTCCTCACCCAGCAGTAATCAGCTGACAATGGTTCTTCAGCTAAGATTGGGAACTGCTGCCCATTTCCCCAGTTCTGTGCTGGGTTCTTGTCTGCTTGAGTTTGTATGGGTCTTTTGCAAGCTGACACCGTTGCTGTAAGTTCTTATGAGCAAGGTCCCAAGATCCTGTAAGACTTTTATTTCCAAATGGTCATGCACCTCCTCTCCTGGCTCTTACAATCTTTCTGCCCCCTCTTCCGCAATGGTTCCTGAGCCCTGGGTGAGTGGAGTTTAATACAGAGTCCTGACCAACAACCCACACTCTGCAGACTCTTATTCTCTATGCTTTGGCCATTTGTGTCCTTTTCTGTTCCTGGCCTTCTGTTGTGTGATGGAGCTTCATTGATGAGAGCTGAGAGATGTGTTAGTGTTCTCTCTACCCCTTGTTCCACTATGTTCCCTGAGCCTTAGGTGTAGAGGTTGCACTGTAGATGTGTCACTTAGGGTTGGGTAATTCACAGACAATCTCTGTGTGTGACCAGTTGTGGAACTCTGTAATAACAAGATGGGAAGTTGCTTTTTGTTTTTTATCTCAGAGAGAATTGCTCCACAATCGGGGACATGGGTTTTTCTCTTTCTGCATCACTGTGAAAAGATCCCCAAGAAAGCCAACATAGGATTTGTTGTGACTCTAGTTTCAGAAGCCTCAGCTCCAGTTCAGCTGGTTCCAGTGATTCTGGGTGTGTGGTAAGACCAAGCATTGTGTTGGGAGTGTGGCAGAATAGAGCTGCTCACCTCACTGGGACCAGGAAGCAGAGAGAGAGAGGCCAGGGATGAGAAAACCTTCCAGGGTCTGGCCTAGTGATGTCCTTCCTCAAACCAAGACCCTCCTCTTAGTGTCCACCAACTCCTGGTAATGCTGCGAAATTATGACTCCGTCCATGGACGAGGTCAGAGCTTTGAGCTACTGTGGTCAACTGCCCTTAGCATATGAATCCTTTGGGATCTCTTCAGTCTCCCAGTAGTAATGGGAGGCAGCTGGTAACTCAGTTCAGCAAACATGCCACATGACCTTTTAGGTAGGTGGCACTTGTGCCTTCAGGAGACTGCCAGCTTTCTGCCTCAACAGGTCTGGAGCCAAAAACAAGGAGCCTCCAGGGAGGCAGGAGGTTGTGACAGTCACTCTCAAAGAATGGGCAAGATTCTGATGCTGGATAAGATTTGGGGGAAGATCACGTGACAAGACGGAAGCCAGGAGCATTTGTAAAAATGTTGGGCTGATGGGATCTGTCCTGGGGATGAAACCCTGGGCCTGGCATAGCCTAAGTAAGTGATCTACCCCTGTGCTGTTCCCCCACCCAGCAAGGTGCATGTGGCCCTCCCATTTGGGCAAAGCCCACTCAGTTTTAGATACTGTTAGATATTCTCAGCAGAAATTAGGGATGTTGTGATTTGGGGGCTTTAAAGGGGAGTGAATACTGGTTGGGTGACCTGGGTTATTTTGGGGAAAGTGGCTATATTTGGTGGTAAAAGGAGCATGTATTTAAATTTCAACAGTGATGGGAAAGCTTTGGACTGTATCTGGTGGGTTGAACAGCTGATGCCTCCATCGGGCTTTGTAAGTGACCAGACACTTCTATACACGCTTTCTTACTTGACTTAAAAATTCTTTCTCTCTAGGTCTTTGGCAAAATGGCTGAGACCTGCAAAATGGAATACACAGTGATAGACAGCCCGCTGGGGAAGATCGAGCTGTCCGGCTGTGAGCTAGGCCTGCATCGGATAAGGCTCCCCAGCAGGAAGACCCCTGGCACTGAGTAAGTGTGACTGCTAGGCACGGGCACCGTGCACGTGGTATGTGTTAAAGGCAACAGGAGGGAGAGTGAGCTCTGGGTCTTTTCCACTGTGGCAACATGGAGCCTGACACCACCAACGGCAGTGATTAGTGTCTCTGGAAACTGTGGGTTGTGCTGTTCTCGGTGGCTCTTGTGTTGGCCGGGAGTCCTGTGCTGCCAGTAAACCCTAGGGACACAACTTTGATGGGAGTTCCAAACATTTGATTTATGTATACGTTTGCAGAGGTGTCAAATTATATGAGCACTGAGTGTTGTGTGTGTGCCCATGGGTGTGTGTTGGGGTTGTTCAGGTGGATATCAGAGGGAAACTTGGGTACGCTCTACCTTGTCTCTTGACACAGTTTCTCTCTGGCCTAGAATTCATCCATTTGGCTAGATTAGTCAGCCAGCTAGCAGAGAGATTGGACTCTCTGTTTTCCCAGCACCAGAGTTGCAGGAAGGCACTGAAGTGCCCGTTTTCATGTGTGGGGGTTCTGGGGATTGAACCCAGGTCCTCGTGTTTGCAAGGCAAGCACTTTTCCAAGCTATCTACCTCATCTGTATGAGTCTGCTGATTCTCACACACGTGTTGTAGGGATGGCTTACTGTGGAAATCATGTGACTCACCTTGGTGGTTTTAGATTGTGCTGGGCATTCTGTTTGACAGGGCCTGGCAGGTGGTTCTCCCATGCTCTGTCAGGCACTCTGTTGCTTTGGAGAGGCAGTGCCAGGCTCGGGGTGAGCACTGCTGAGATGAGGAGAGTGTCCCTCCATGGGCTGACCTCTGAGGACAGAGCCTCCAAGGTCCTCAGAGAACGTGTGGTCCTCTTTGCATGGCCTTAAACATATTTTTCTAATTGCAAACTATGAAAAATTGAAAGCACCCTATACTGCTTCGTTCTGAAATGTAACATTTAACGTCCAACTCTCGCTTATCGTGAGCGGCGGCACTGAAGCTGCATCCTTGTTATTTCTGACAGAACTGAAAAACAGAAAAGAAAAAAGAAAAAGCACGCACTCCCGTGCTGGGTGTTTGTCTTAACTGGCTAATAAACACAATGCCAAGAACATTAGATAAAGAAAATACATAAGAAACGTAAAAATTGATTTTAATGGACCCCTGTCAGAGACAGCCATAATGAGCAGGCTGCAGTAATAAATAGCAGCCGGGCCCTCCCCGGCCAGCTTCTGCTGGAGAACCCAGTGCTGCAATCAATATCATCTTTAAGACTGAAGAATAAGCAAACCTTTGAACTGTGGGAGCACTCTCAGGTTCTCTGAGAACCATCTGGCTGTGGTGCTCAGAAAATCACAGGCACCAAATAATTTGTAGGGGAGAATGTCATTTTGTTTCTTACTGTGTTCAGTTGCACAATAAATCATAGGAATTATGTGTTGCCTTTTCCCCCCTTTGGGGAAAACAGTAAAGTCACACCTTCTAGCAAATATGGGGAAGAAAATGCAAAAAGCAGACGTTCTAAGATATATTTGTTTAAGCGCCCCTTATGGAGGGTGTGAACAGAGTCAAGTGAAATTAGGGCGGGAGTGGACTACAAACAGCCACAGAGCGCTGTGAAGATGGTGCAGCCGGCTTCCCTCCTGCCAGGGCGCCTGCGTGTGGACAGTGAGGCTGCTGGTTGGGGGTTTCTGGGGTTCCACCGTCTCCCAGCTGTCCTCTCAGGTTTCCACTGAGGCCCCGCGAAGGCTGCAGGAGAACTCAGACAAGGGGAAGTGGAGGGAGTGGCTCCCTTCCAGAGGTTTTGAAACTATAATCCTTAATGGGGGAGTGAAACACTATCTCATTAGGGTTTTAAGCTTTTAAATTTGCCTGTTTGAAGTCAGGTTTTCCTTTTCCTTTTTAAAAATATTTTGTTATTGATTGTGGGTTTGGGTTCAAGTCCTTTGCCAGGCACATGAACTGTTTGTTTTTTCCAGCCCTGACTGGGCACTTACAGCCATCCTTCTGCCTCAGCCTTCCAGTTACAGATGTGTGGGGACTACAGATACATGCCACCACGTCTGGCTGTGAACTGTGATTTATTGTCTCAGTTGCTTGTCCTTTTTTTTCCTAAGTATCTTTTGATGAGAAAAATTTTGAGGAAATGAAATCCGCTGATCAGTTTTTCTCTGTACATTTAGTCATCTTTCTTCTTTCTTTCTTTCTTCTTTCTTTCTTGTCTCTAAGAAACATTTAGCTGGGCATAGTGGTACACAAATTTAATTCTAGCAGCTAGAGGCAGAGGCAGGTGGCTCTCTGTTTGAGGCCAACCAGAGCTACACTGTGAGACCCTGCCTCAAAACAAAACCAAAACCACGGAAGTATTTGTGTGCTGTGATTTCACTACTTTTGCTGTGAATTCTTTCAAAAGGTGTGTCCTCATTGGGTTTAGATGTATGGCCATTTTGAGTTACTGTGCCCTGACAGACAGTTCCATTTTCCCACACACTTACTTAGTTTCTCATATAGTGGTTTAAATGTCCGCTGTGTGTTGGGAGGCACAACTTTCCATTCTTACTGAATCACTTGCATGCTGTCAGAACTCAGTCCTGTGCAGGTGTTGTTCTGGGTGCTGTGCTTGGTTCTGCTGATCTTTGTTCAAGGCCAGCCCCACACTGACTTGGGGTTATAGAAATTGTCTGAAATCAGGTAAGGAATGTCTTTAGCTGTTTTGTTTTGACTTCCAGCTGTCTCTTCCTTCCCCTCCCCTCTCCCTTCTCTCTGCTTTCTGGTGTATTGAGACTTTTTTGAGGCAGAGTCTCACGTAGCCCAGACTGACACTGAACTCACTTAGCAAACTCAGGGATGACCTTGAATTTCAGAGCTTATTGTCTCCATCTCCTGAATGCTGGGGTTACTGCAGAGTGTCACCTTCAGAGCTGGCTTATGTCATACTGGGGGTCAAACCTAGGGCATTGCACTACATTTGCATTTGGCTTCTAGGTCTTTTTCTTTTTTAAAAAAAAATGTATTTATAGTCTTTGAAAATTTCATTCATGTGTGCAGTGTATTTTTATCTGTTCCACTCCCAGCCGCAGCACCCCTCCCCCTCACCCACAGCTTCTAGGACTTGTAATTTTGCACATTACCATCAGAGTTAAGATATGTACGTTTGCACAGGTTTTTGGATTTTTATTGGGATTTGGTTGGGAGGTGTCTGCTTCCATTCTGGGCTGGTTAGCGGTTTCTTGATATTGACTCTGTCGATTTGTGGTGTGATTTATCTCTGCATCTGTTTGGGTTTCCTTTCATTTTTCTCAGCAGGGTTTTGTAGTTTCTAGCATGAGACTTCACATGTCTTTGATAAAATTGATTTTTAGACACTTTGTTCTTGATGGTATTCTAAATCAGCTTAAAACTTTTGTTAACTTTTAAATTATTGCTGCTGGTGGTAGCCATTGATTTTTGTATGTTGATCTTACGCGGCAGTCTTTGGTGCATTGGTGTACAGGACCCTGCCTCACTCCTCTGTGATTTTACTTTGTACTGTTTGTTACCCATGGTTAGCTAGTGTCCAAAAAATGTTAAATGGGTAATTCCAGAAAAAAAAAAAAAACCACTTTATGACTTTTAAGGCTGTGTCATTCTGTGTAGTATGATGAAATCTTGGTCCATCTGTTTGGCATGTGTCCTGCCCAATGTATCCATCCTGTATATGTCTCCTGCATGCAGTCACTTAGTTATCAGAACAGCTTGTAATTATTACCAGGCTTTGTTCAATCGATTTTTATTTTATTTCATAATGACCCCAAAGCACAAGACTGGTGACGTCAGCAATTCCAACGCGCCTAAGACTAGCCTCAGATGAGCCATAAAGTGCTTCCTTTACGGACTCTCATCCTAGGGCTGGAGAGATGCTCAGCAGTTAAGAGCACTGGTTACTCTTTCAGAGGACCCCGTTTTGATTCTCAACACCCACATGGTGGTTAACCACCATCTGTAAGTCCCGTTCAGGGGATTCAACGCCCTCTTCTGACCTCCACTGGCATTGCATGACATGGGTGCACCTACCTGCATGCAAGCAATGTATTCATACACATAAAATAATAATAATAAATAAAAATGTTTTAAAAAGAATTCTCATCCGACATCATCACAAACATATGACACAGAAAAAGAAATAATCTGAGAGCACAGTCCTATAACTCACATCGTGGTATGATTGTTTATTTTATTACTGTCTCTTCCTGTGTGACATAAATTACCTGTTAGCATAGGTATGCATAGGTCAACAGTCTTTGTATTGAGTCTGCCCCTGCCCCATGGTTTTGGGTAACCCTGTACTCTTGGAATGTGCTCCCGTGGCTGAGAGGGGTCTCCTCAGTAGTTGGCCTTCCCTTGCTGTGAGTTCTGTGCCTGTAGATTTGGTTGACTGTGGATCAGTTATACCTGGAAAACTGCATCTGTTCAGAACATGTATGTACTCCCCCAGTCATTATGTAAGCATTGTGTTAAAACAGCTGTTCATATAGCATTTACAGTGTGTTTGATGTTATAAGCAGTCTAGAGGTATCTGGTGGGTGGGAGGTTGTGCATGGGTCCTGTGCAGATACCTTGCCATTTTCTGGGAAGGATCTGTGAGTCTATGGATTGTGGTATCTCTGGGGTCCTGGAGCTGGCTCCCCCTGGGGGATGGGGAAGGACAGTTGTGTTCGTCCTGGGGGTTCTTTGGCATTCTTTAGGGTTTTCTGTATGAATTCACTCTCTGTGCACAGAGATAATGTGTTTCTTCCCCCGTGCTTTCCGTATGTCTGTGCCGTTGGCACCCACCAGTTCCACGTTCAGTAAACACCACACTGTCCCAGTGGACAGCCTTCCCTTGTCCCTGGTAACAGGGAGCTTCAGAGTTTCGCCAGCCTTCATGTGGGTGTCCCATCTCAGACTGAGAGAACTTCTGCAGTCTGTAGTTGTCTGGTGGTTTTATATGTGTGTGAGGTGGAGTGGGTTAATTTTAGAATGTTAAGCCAGTCTTAAAATGCTAGGCTACCTGGCTTTATTCATTTTGTGTCTACTAATGTCCCTGTTGGGTTTTAGAACCATTGCTTCTAAAGAAACATGAGTGTGGAAGTGTTCCTTCCTCCTTCCTTTTTGTGAAGCAGCAGAGTGTTGGCTGGTCTCCTGGCTTCCCTGGGTGCCTGCAGGTATAGTGATTGGTGCTACAGTTCCTTGTATAACAACAGGTGAGGGCTGTACTTGCCCACCTCCAGGGCTCTCCCAGAACCACCCTCTTCTGCTGATTAGCAGCTGAGGGGTCTTGAGCAGGGTATCCACTGTCACCTTCCTGGGAGTCCCCAGAGGCAACCCCTTTAGGTCCTCTAAAGCCTTTAACTTCTGTTTGGTAGGTGACTCCAGGGTGACCACTATGCCTGTCTGTAGCAAGATTCCCTTGCTGCCTCTGTACAGTTCAAGTTCTCCTCACACAGCCGTCTATGGCTTCTGCTCCATATGGCTTCTGATCTGGGTTGTATCAATCCTGTCTTTCTCTTCTGCAAACATTTGGCTGGAGAGCAGTATAGCTATTTTATTTGATGACTTCCTACCCATATCTCGTTGCTCTCAATAACTGTCTCCTGAAAGAGAACTTGCAAACATCTGACAGATGTCCGTCCTGTCATCTTTCTGTGACTCTGGAGCTCTGACCCTCCTCAGGCAGCCCTGCAGTGCCTAGGATATAACCAGAGGGCGATGGCATCTGTTAATTTTTTTCTGATGAGATCTTGAGCCTTATTTAGCATCCTATAAAACTGATCACACTGTTTGATTACTTGAAACAGTGTCTGTGCCGTGGGCACACGGTTCACAGCCAGCTCCTAGTAGACTCTAGCTCTCAGGTGCTGGAGCAAACTACGCATGGCTCTTCTTCCACATACCAAAGATTTAACCCCTTTTCATTCTTTGTTTCATGTAAACCTTGTAATAAAAATTCAGGAATATTGGAAAACTGATAGAGTCTAACCAGACATAAACTAAAGTCTTCCGTATCTTGAGCATGTAAACTCCTTGCTGGCAGTTTCTTACTTTACAGAATGTGCTGAATCCTGGAAGTGATTCGCCGATTTTCATGTGGTATCTTCCTGGCCATCTCTGGCCTGGAGATTGTAGGGGTTGCTCACAAGCAAGGCCTTCTGCTGCAAGCATTCACTGCTGTACAGGACCTCTGTTGCATGACTTTGTCTACAGAGTCTATTTCTGGTCACCCCAGGTAGATCCAGCACCAATGACAGGCCTAAGTTACAGCCCCACCCAAGTCCAGCATGGTGAGTGGTGAGCATAAGTGGGGCTACTCACAGGAGCACAAGCTACGCAGAGGCAGCCACAGCACTGGAGTTGCTCCCCAGCAATGGTTAAGCAGTGATCACTGGACTGCATATTGGGGAGGGGCGGCCTGCCTTGTTAGACTCCCCAGTCCAGGAAGGGCTTTACTGGTCAACCTTGTGTGAATCTTTTCAGCTGCTCTGATTTCAAGATGGCAATGGCCAGAGGACAGTCAACAGCCTCCTGCCCAGGTAGCCAGAGTGGCCTGGCTTGGTCACTCTGCAGCAAGCGGGCCCGGCCCTACACGGCCCCATGCTGCTTCTGGAAGGGACTCCTCAGTTGTCACAGATGTGCCCTGACCTTCACTCTGCACATGTGCCAAAGCTATTGGCCTGTCGGAAAAAGAGAGAGCTTTGCAGTCTTCTTGAAGAGAAGCCAGGCTTGGAAGTCAGTGGGATGTGCCATTAGGAGTGACGCGTACTGACGCCTGCTGTATGCCTTTGCTTTCTCTTTTATGTTTTTAAAATATTTTATTTACGTACATGCACATATGTGTATGAGTGTGTTGCTTGCATGTATGTAAGTGCACCTGTGTTGTACGGTGTCCTTGGAGTTCTGAAGAAGGCACTGAATTCCCCTGGAACTGGAGTTACGAATGGTTGTTAGCCACCATGTGGGTACTGGGAACCAAACTCAGGTCTTCTGCAAGAGCCGCCAGTGCTCTTAACCACTGAGCCCTCTCTGCAGCCCCTCCTTTTTAATATTTTAAGTGAATAAGCTGAACCAAGAGCCCATGAGGACAGGTTCAGTCCTGAACTGGCCTGTGCTTACCATGCTATCTCCTTCTTGTGATGCCTGCAGAGTGGCCGGTATGAGCTAGCTCAGATGGTTCCACCCTGGCCACCAAAATCTTCCTGGGAAATTCATGAATGCAGTCTGAGCGACATATTGGGGAAGTTTTACTACATGTTTGCACTACTACTTCACAACTGATCTGTCCAGAGGGCAGAGTGCTCCTAGGTGACTCAGTACAGTCCCTCCCCTACAAGTCCAAGTCCAGAGCAGCTTTGTAAATTTGCAGGGGTCTCACTGGACCACATTCACTGCCTTATCACTGTTCTGTTTAAAAGTTTTTTGTGTGCACCCAGCACTCAGGAGCCAGAGGCAGGAGGATCTCTGTGAGTTCAAGGCCAGCCTGGTCTACATAGTGAGTTCCAAGCCAGGTAGCGTTACACGGAGACCCTGTCTCAAAAAGACCAAAAAAAGTTAGTGTGTGTGTGTGTGTGTTCTCACGCATGCAGAGGCCAGAGGAGAACGTGAGGTGTCTTCTGTCACTCTCCATTTTATCCCCTTGAGATAGTGTCTCTCACCGCACCTGGAGCTCACCATTTTTCAGCTAGGCTGGCAGCCAGAGAACTCCAGGAATTGTCCTGTCTCCACCCTGTCTGCAGGGCTGGGGTTACGTGGGCATGCAGCACTGTCCGCCTTACATGTGGGCACAGGGGGTTACATGGGCATGCAACAACACTGTCCACCTTACATGTGGGCATGGGGTTACGTGGGCATGCAGCACTGTCCGCCTTACATGTGGGCACAGGGTTACGTGGGCATGCAACACTGTCCGCCTTACATGTGGGCATGGGGTTACGTGGGCATGCAACACTGTCCGCCTTACATGTGGGCACGGGGTTACATGGGCATGCAGCACTGTCCACCTTACCTGTGGGCACGGGGATCCAGACTCAGGTCCTCATGCCTCCGAGTGCTTTTACCTCCTGAGCCATCATCCGAGCCCCTCATCACTGTTTTCTGCGGATTGAGATAAGAACTGTGCTGTACATGCTTTAAAACATAACTATTCAGGGCTGGGCGTGGTAGCACATGCCTTTAATCTCAGCACTGGGGATCTGTGAGATCAAAACCAGCCTGGTCTACATAGTAAGTTCCAGGGCAGCTGGGGCTACAGAGAGACCCTGTCTCAGAAAACAAAAACCAAAACAGCAGCAACAACTATTACTATAACTATAACTACTCACTTCCAGACAGCTCCTCCTGGGATCTGATAAGCCTGCTTCCAGGAGGGCTTTCTTAAGCTCTCCTTGGCCTTATAGACATTCTCTGGGATTTAAAAGATGCCCAAGGCCCCTGTAGGCTGGGCCACCTGCTTCCCTCCCCTTTAGCTCCCCCCACTCCTCTCTTCTGTTCCTGGGCAGTGAGGCTTGTCAGTGTGAAGAAACATTTCCTCCACTTCTGATTGAAGGATAGCTAAGATTATCAGAGGCTGAGGATGTGGACGTATGCACACGACCTGCAAATGCTTCTCTCTGAGCTGCACACCGCCGGCACCCAGCACCATGTCCTCAGGGGGCAGACGTGGCCTTATCTTTCAGGTTGATGGCTCCAGAGACAAAATAGGAAGTCTGGGTGTTTCTTCTATGATCCACCAGTACGCAGAAAGGACCTGTTGTTCCCATGCAGAGGGCCCCCGGGAGTGCACACAGGCCACACAGGGTTGAAGAGTTGCTGTACTTGTGGGAGTTAGCCTTCCGGGAGGATCACAGGGTAGCTACTGGACCATCCTTACAAGCTGTTCCAAATGCAGGTTTTCCACATACCTCAGAGGTGGTGTGTATGAGGTAGCAGATACCAGTCCTGTCTGGTGAACTACTATTGATGCCAGGCTGTACAGAGTTGGCCCACTTTACCCAGAATAAAGCTGCTGGTGACAGAAGCCTGCGGCAGGAAGTTCTGTACTTTCTGAAGACAGGAGAGCCACAGGTGACTTTACAACATGTGTTCCCGACCTCCTCACCCCCCCTACACCCCTGCCTGATGTGTACCTGAGGCCAGGTAGGAGACGGGGACAGGTTCCAGTGGGACTCAGAGTCCCTTACACACTGGACCCAGCTCAGCAAAAGATAGGACCTGAAAGGTTCACCTCTCTGGACTTTGTGGTCCATGACAGGGGGTACCTCTGGCAAGCACGCGTGCCTGGGTTGGTGAGTTGGAAGCAAGCCGGCTTACTTAATTCTTAGTCTGTCAGAATCCTCTTGAAGGAAGAAAAGGATGGTTGAATGACAGGTAGAAACATGCGTGTCCGGACCCAGCTCAGCAAAAGATAGGACCTGAAAGGTTCACCTCTCTGGACTTTGTGGTCCATGACAGGGGGTACCTCTGGCAAGCACGCGTGCCTGGGTTGGTGAGTTGGAAGCAAGCCGGCTTACTTAATTCTTAGTGTGTCAGAATCCTCTTGAAGGAAGAAAAGGATGGTTGAATGACAGCTAGAAACATGCGTGTCCAAATACGAAGCAGCTGTCAGCACAGGAGATATATATATATATATAATTTTTTTTGAGTTTCCAACCTTTGGAGCATTGTGTGCACTTTAGGGTAACAGATAAATTGGTTAGCTTCAAGCACAGAAAGGTGGATGGTCTGCCTCTGAGGCATGTTGGGGTAAAAACCCTTAAATCCCCCACTCCTAACAATAAGCTTCTTTCAGAGGCGTCTTTCAGCACAGTGTTCGCTTCTACGCTGAGAGGAAATTGGAAGGGAGAGGCGCCCATCCCCATTGCCTGCTACGGTGAGCCCGACACAAGCCTGTGCAGTCTGGCCCTGGCTGGGAATCATACTGTGTGCTGTGTCGTCAGAAAGCCCCTGCCACTAGATAGCGAGTGCTGTGCCAAGGCCAGGGCCTCCCAGGATTCCACTCAACAGTGATTTTCACCCTTAAAGAAAGCTCCAGGGTGGTGCAGAGGCTCCTGGACTTTGTGGCATTAGTTCATAGGATACCGTCAGAGTTTGTGTCCAAGTTGTGGCCATTTCCAATGGAATTAGCCATGATGTGGCCCTGTCCTGATGAACTGTGGGCCTGTGGAGCTGGACCCTGGGCCTTGCTGCCTGTGTTGTAGACAGGTGTAGAGTCGTGATGTGGCTGAGCTGGCTGAAGCGTGCAGTCCTTTCTAGTTGGTACACACATGCCCTGTAGTTCCCTGGTCTCCCACCCCCCCGCTTTGACCCATCTTTTGTAGCCCTTGCCCTGTTCCGTCTTTTGCTTTTTATGAGCTGTGGCTTTGAGAAATTGCTTAACAGATATATTAGCTGTTTTTCTTTGTGTTGTGACCAAAATCCTGACAGGATGTAATTTAAGGGACAAGGGGGTTACTTAGCTTATGATCTGAGGGCACGGTCCCTCCTGGTGGGGGCTTGGTGTCAGCAGCGAGGGGCTGCCTGCTCACATCTGGGTGGGTCAGGAAGCACAGCTTGGGGACTGGTGGCACCCAGCTGGTTTTCTCCTTTTTTTGCCTTTATCCATCCTGGGTCCGCAGCCCAGGGGATGTTGCCCACATTCAGGGCGGGTCTTCTTCCTCAGTTAAACCTCTCTGGAAATGCCACACAGCACACAGAAGTGTCTCCTAGGTGAATCCAGATCCAGTCCCCCTGTCAGTGGAGATGAACACAGCAGGCTTGTTCAGATTGTACCATAGATGAAATTAAACAGCCCTCCAAGAAAGCACTGGTAACAGTACTGTAGCATCTTTAGGCTAGTTTCCTTTCCTCCTGGAGCCTGTGAGGGAAGGGAAGGCACATCTACCCAGGAGCTTAGTGGGCCCAGACTCCTGCTGGGTGGCACCTGTCCTGTCCAGAACCCCTCTAGATGGTGGGACCCTGGTGCAGTCCTGAGGAGCTTTTATGGTAGCATCATGCTGGGCATCCCGGTGCAAATGGCTGAAGAGAAGAATGTTCTCCAGTGAAGAGAATTTAGGCCCAGAGGGATGGAGAGTGTTCCCTCATCTTCTCTGCGTCCCAGCTGCAGGATGTTTGTCGGCCTGCGATGCCCACACTAAGTGACCACGGGTGGTGCCCAGCCACCCCTGTGCTCTGTGGACCCTCTCCGCTGGCCATGGTGGGCCCTCTTGGCTCCTTGCTCTCCTCGTGAAGCACAGCTATGTGCTAAGACCCACATCCCTCTCAGACGGGCTGCTGAACTCATGTTCCAGAACCCTGCCCTCCTGTTCACTTGTCTTCAGTATTTGATGATTCAGTGGTCTGCGGCTAGTGAATGAACTCCAGTTTTTGTTTTGAAGATGTTAATATCGAAATTCTAAACTCAAGGCATACTTGGTTTACTAAATTATTTCCTCTAAACTGCATCGGTAATTAGACTGGCAACATGTTACTGATGTGCAAGACAGCTCCTGTATGCCGTTAGCTCAGAATTTTAATTGAGCTAAAGGTTAAGTGAGTTTAGATTTTTTTATTTGAACTGAAGCATCGTCTTGTGGTGGGTTCATCTGGAACGTTTATTCCAGTTGCTCTATCATGTAATAGACATGGGTCTCTTCGACATAAAAACAGTGGTGAATAAATTTAGAATTCACTTAGAGCCCCCATTTACTCCCCCATTCTTAGAACGCAAGGGTCCCCTGTGTGTCGTAGGCGTGTGACGGGCCCGGGATGGGGACTGGGAAGGCTACAGGAAGGGTAAACAGCCCTGGCCTTCAGGGAGCCAGCCCCACTCAGGGACAGGGACAGGAACCACAAGATGCGTTGTCATGAAAACAGAGACTGTTGAATTCATCCAAGTGGGGGCTTTGTGGGGCTGAGCTCAGGGCTCTGGCAGTAAATGGTGGGACTAAGTTGGCACATCCTGTCCTGGCACCTGATGGTAGTAGAGGGAGGGAGGGAGGAAGCCAGGGTGGGTCCTGATTGTGCAGCTGAGGAATGGTACTGACTCCAAGGCTAGGTACAGACAGGCAGTGGCAGCAGAGAAGCCCAGATGTGGACGTCAGCTTAGCGTCCACAAGAGACACCAGTCAGGGCTGAATGGAAACAAGCAGAGAACAGGGAGAGAGGAGAGCCCACAGGCCAGCGAAGGCAGCAAGTGGTCATCTCCATTGGACAGCTTTGGGGCATCTGTACCCTTTGGGGACTTTGGGGTGGGTGGGGTTAATTTCCGGTTTCCTTCATGTTGTGAAAGGGAGATTTTTCTAGCACTGGGCTTCTCGGAGCTCAGCTTGCTGTGCCTTGCTGTCTTTGGAACTCTGTCTGAGCATAGTTTCCCTGCACCTCTGGGGTAGAAGAGGCTTTGTTTCCACCCAGGCCAAACCTGTTGTGTCTCACCTATGGGCAAAGTGTAGCGTGTCCCCGCAGGGGCATAGAGCCAGAATTTTCTGTGCATACCACTGCCCCCAGGCAGAGACTGGGGAGGGCCAGAAGGAGGGACTCTCCCTAGAAGAGCAGGCCAGGTCCTGAGGAATGACACTCAAAGTTATCCACTGGAATCCACACGTATGGACACATGTGTACTCCCATACACACACACACACACACACACACACACACACACACACACAAATGTGCTGTGAGGAACATGGTGTCCTAGTTACTTTCTATTGCTGTGATAAAACACTCTGACCGAAAACAACTTGGGGAGGAAAGGTTTATTTGGCTTCCATGTCCTGATCACAGCTCACTGTTGAGGGAGGCCAGGGCAGGAACTGAAGCAGAGACCATGGAGGAACACAGAGACCCGGCTCCCTGGCCTGTACGCAGCCTGCCCTCCTTTTTTTTTTTTTAATTTTTTTTTTAAATGTGTATGAGTGGATCACCTACATGTGTGTAAGTGTACCTGTGTTGTGCACTGCCCATGGAGGTCAGAAGAGGGCGTCAGATTTCCCTGGAACTGGAGTTATAGACATTTGTTAGTTGCCATAGGGGTGCTAGGAATCAAACCAGGTCCTCTGCAAGAGCAGCCAGTGCTCTTAACTGCTGAGCCAGCTCTCCAGCCTCTCAGCCTGCTTTCTTTATACAACCCAGGCCCACCTGCCCAGAGGCAGCACCACCCACAGAGGCCTGGGTCCTCCCACACCACTCAACAATCAAGAAAATGCCCCACAGACATGGCCACAGGCCAGTCTGCTAGAGGAACTCCCAAATTGAGGCTCCATCTTCTCCCGTGTGCCAAGTTGATAACTGAAGCTGTCCAGCACAGGTGGCTTCCGTGGTACACTGTCGAAGGACACCCTCAGGCTCAGAGTGGCTGTGGAGAGGGCCAGTCCTTCTAGAGCACTCGCTTTAATCTTCATCATTTGTTGGCAGAATGCTGACTAGTTCTGAGTGTGGACATCTTAGTTCCCTCCCTCCCTTGTCCTCCCTCCCTCCTCCCTCCCCCCCTCTCCCTCCCTCCTGCCTCTCTCCCCTTCTGTTTTTGAAGGCAGCCCAGGCTGGTCTGGAACTGCTGCTCCTCCAGTCTCCACCTCCTGAGGGCTGAGATCACAAACATGCACCATGTAATCCTCGTGAGGTTACAGTTTTCTTGCAGATGGCTCCCAGTAGACTCAAGGTTTTATCTCAAAGCTGCTTTTCTTGTGCCTTTTCCAGAAGGTTGTCCTCCCCTCCAAGGCCAGCACAGGTCAAGCCCTTAAAAAATGCTTTCACGTAGCAGCTCCTTTCACTAAGGACCCTCAGACTGGGCAGCATCTGATGCTGTGGTAAGGTGGCCTCGTCCCACAGCCATTTCAGAATGGCCTGCAGCGGTCAACTGGGCTGCACAATGACAGGCTAAGGACACTGTGCTGGGAAGTGACACTCACTTCCTGCTCTGGAAGCTGACTTGGTCGGTGGCAGCATCCTCCTCACTGCAGGGATGCAGGGCCTCCCAATGGGGAGTTCTTGGAGTGGAATGTGATCCTTCTGGCCTCAGTGTCTTACCTGGGTATTTAGACAGCTGAATTCAGAATATGAACACTTCTAGGAGGGGACACTTAGAAGGAGAGTCTTTTGTAGACATCCTGTTACAATAGGAAGACAGAGATTTGAGGCATGCTGATTATTTAGCAGTCAAATAGAAAACTGTTCTATGTGTAGTCTGTATGAAGGTATACTTACATACTGTATTCTAGAAGTTTCTATTCTGCCGTTCAATCCTGTTACTAAAAGTGCATACTTATACCAGGGTGAAATTGTTTATTCTTCTGAATTATTGTGTACCCCAAAGGTAACCCCCCTAAATACCAGCTTCTCCTTTCTAAAATTCATCTGGAAAAATACAGAGCTCCCCATCGTTATTTCATCCAGTTCACCAGCTCTAGGAAGAGTTATTATATAACCAAGACCGTTTTTATTAAAAAAGAAGTGGGCCACTTATTTCCTTCAAAGTTTTTTGGTGTGTTTAAATCTTCCCTAGGTAAACAAAACTTTTATTGGAAATAATATTTTGGGACCTGACACTTTTTGCACAGGCGGTGGTGCAGGGCGTGCTGTGTGTGCTGAGCCTGCAGCCATTCAACAGGGCTTTGTGATGGCAGCTGGCCAGGGAGCCGGTTGGTCCCATGGCACAGACCCCTGTTCCAAAGCTTTGAGGAGGGAGTCCACTCGAACACAAGTGAGTGCAGCAGAGGCCAAGGTGGGGTCAAGGTGCAGTGGCCATGTGTACAGGAGCTCCCTGCTTGTTGGCACAGCCCCAGGCCTGTGAGTGGAAAGGACTCAGGGAAGGAAGGGCACCCAGCATCTCTAACCATGGAGGTGGCCAAGGTGGAGGACTGGGCCCCTTGGCCCCTGCCAGTCAGAGCAGACTCATCCTCCTCCTTGGCCTTCATCATCTTCTCCATTTGCATCTGTCAGCTGCTTTTCCCAGAAGTGAAAAAGTGTGGAGTCCTCAAGACAGCCCAGGCACATGGATGAAGATTAGCATGCAGCAACAGTTTGTTTTGTTTTGTTTTGAGACGAGGTATCATGTAGCCCAGGCTGGCCTAGAACCCTCCATGTAGCAGAGGATGACCTCTAACTCCTTCTTTTCCTGTCTCCATCTCCCCAGTGTTTGGATTACAGGTGTGCACTACCACACCTGATTCAAGGCACTGCTAACAATCAAACCCAGAGCCTTGGACATGCTGGGCAAGTACTCTACCAACTCTGAGTTACATACCCAGCCTTGCCCTTGGCTGCCCACCTGCTTAGTGTGTTCCTGACCCTGATACCAGGGCCATCTTAACTCGAGACTAAACCCTAACATTTCTGAGCAGAGGAAAACAGCACGTGAGGAGTTTCCAGCATGCCGTCATCTGATGGCACTGCTGTTGCATACGCTGTCTGTTAACAGCCACATTTCATTATGTGGCGTGTGACTGTTTGTGACATTTATTCTCGGTGAGTATCTGAACCTTCAGCCACTCAGCCATGAGGAATGTGCTCAGTCATCTCCCTGCTTGTACCTGTGTCAGCTGATCCACCTGCTTCCACGCAGCCTGGTTAGGAGGGCCAGCATCATGCTGGCTGTGTAGAACCAACCTTGCCAGGTTTTTCCAGACATCAAGGCCATGGTGAGTGAGGGGCTTCAAGGTCACAGCCCTTAGCTGTCCCTTCTGTGAGTATCTCCTGAGAACCTCCATATACCTGACTCCAAAGCACAGAAGTAAAAGGAGCAAGCCCTCCCCACAGGTGCTTCATTCTCCACACACTAACTTTTTAGCTCATTCCTGGCTTTTTCATTAATGTATGTAAAAATATTAAAAGCCTTGTATATTACATTAAAAACTATGTCAGCTGCCCTGCTTTTTTCTATTTATTAAAACTTTTCAAGCAGTAAAAACATTTTACTTGTTAATGAGAGGAAGGGGAGAGTTAATGACATAGAGCTCGGATCCTCCAAGATGCCTCTTCCTAACCATGCGCAGCAGCTCTTCTCCCGCATGCCGTTTAATTTCTGCGATGGGGTTCAGTAGGCACATGCAAATAGATTTAATGATTCGCATCAGTAGATCATCCCTCAGTTTAATATCCTCTGATATTTTGGGTCAAAGACCCTTTCTTTGGGAGGCTGGCACAGTACCTAGAGCTGAAATTATTAATATTAGTGATACTGCCTTCTGCTGAGGGGAGAGAGATGCCATGTTTTACTGTGGTGCCTTCACATTTTCCTTGCTTATGGTGGGGCAGGGGCTGGAGAAGGAGACTATTTGGAGCTTTGTCCTGGCTTCAGGGGCCTTCCTCTGAAGTGGTGTGTATCCTGGCAGGTGATCCTAGCCTGTGGTAGTTTGAATGAACATGTCCCCCATGGGCGCCAAGTATTTGAAAACTTTGTCCCCAGTTTGTGGCGCTGTTTGGGGAGGTTCAGGAGGTGTGGCCTTTCTGGAGGAAGCTCATCGCTAGGGGTGGGCTTTGAGAGTTCATAGCCTCACCCCCTGCCCCCCGCAAAGTCTCGCTGCTTCCTGTGCATGGCTTGAAGATGTGAGTGCTCAGGTTTCTGTGCCGGCAGCCTCCTGCCATGCCTCCCCCACCATGATGGACTCTAATCCCAATAAACTGCTCCTTCTGTGGGTTGCCCTTCACCATGGTGCTTTATCACAGCAACAGAAAAGTAGCTAATTCAGAAGTTGCACCCCGTGGGCAGTGTTCACCAGGCCATGGAGACCTGAGGACCCACAGGCACACTGTACGCTTGCTGAAGTTCAAGGACAGAGCAACTTAAAATTGGAGCCTTTCTGTGTCCTGTCGATGGCAAGTGCTCCAAGCCTGTCTTCCATGAATGTCATCTGTGAAGAGAGAAAGAAATGTTGGTAAGTCACAGAGGACTGAATCCCATTGTGAACAAAAGAAATGTGGCCATTCCTCAGTACCTGTGGGGACTGTTTCCAGGACTTCCCATGGGCACGAAACCCTGTGATTTCTCATGTCCCTTATATACAGAAGCGCAGAATCAGCCCATACCTGTGGGTGCCTCCCACACCCTTTAAATAATCACCAGGTTACTTCAACACCTCCCCCAGTGGAAATGCTGTGCACACAGCTGGTGAGAACACCACACTGCTTAGGGACTACTGGCAGGAACAGGGACAGAACCTGTGGACAAGAAGGGCTGACTGCACACAGCTCTGGAAACAGGTTCAGGGAGGAAGCCACCTCCGTACCTCCCCTGCCTCTCACTGGAAAGGGTACATTGCCTGGTGCTGACTTTCCTGGCATCACTATAGCCGGGTGTGGGTGGAAGTTGCTGGACTGCTGGGGATGGGAACTTGTGAGAAAGATTCCTCCTCTTCTGTCCCCCAGTCCCTAATCTTGTGGTGCAGTTGTGTGAAGCTAGAGCTCCTGGAGTTGGACTCCTGGGCAGGAAGCCATTCTGTGACCATGAGAGGTCAGAGCTGGGGGTGGAAGGCAGATGTGTTGCTGGTTACGGGAGATCGGAGGACAGGGATCCTCCATGACACTGCCGTACTAACTGACCTTCCTCTGAACACAGTGTTCTGTGACCTGCTACAGGTCCTTTTAATGTTCACCTGGTCACACTGAAAGTGATGAGCTGGTAGTGTTATCTGGAAACTTCTGTATCAGTAGAGACAAATAGAAACTGATCAATTCTACAAGATCTCTAGGGAAATCCCTTCTAAGGTCTTATTTTGTGTGTGTGTGTGTGTGTGTCTGTGTCTGTGTCTGTGTCTGTGTCTATGTCGATATATGCTCCTGTGTGGGGGGTAGGGGGGTGTGTACCTGCAGAGGCCAGAAGAGGGTGTTGGACCCTCTGGAATTGGAGGTACAGGCAGCTGTGAGCTGTCCAACATAACATGGGTGCTAGGAACTAAATTCAGGTCCTCTGACACAGCAATGTGCACTAACTACTGAGCCTTCTTTCCAGACCCACTTCTCATGGGCACTAATGTGGTAGATACAGCGGCATCTGTCAGAGACGAGGGTGGACAGAGGTAGATGTCAGCAGTGGCAGCGTGCCGACTGGTCCTTGTTTAGTTGGCTCTAGCCAGTTGCAGCAGCACCACAAGAATTGTGTGTCATTGGGAAGTTTAGGGGTATTTTCTCATTGCCATAGAGATGCAGTATCAATGAAGGTGCCCAGATGTGCTTGTCAGCTCTGTTCTTGGCCCCACCACTGTTGTCTGAATTGAACAGGTCCCAGGGGCCTCAAGACCTGGTTTCTGCAAAGATGATTAAAATGGAATTAAGTAAGGTGTCCAGCTTCCAAAGACCCAGACTTCCATGATGGTAGAAGCTGCTCTTAGAGAGCAGCATTGACTGAGACCCCGCTGCTCCTTTGTGGGTGGTTCCTGTGCCTTTGTGGTCTAGCAAGGTGGCTTTCCAGGATGTGGTAGACTGGCTCCAGAGAGTTCTAGAGGCTGCAGAATGGCTGTGGAGGGCACTGGATGAATTTCCTGTATCCTGGCTCCTCCCCAGGGTGTCCTGTCACAAGGTCTCCTGGAGAAAATAGCTTTCCTTGGGCATCTTCCCACCTTTTCCTAAGGGCTGAGCCCACCTGGCCTTTCCTTGATACCAAGGACTTGGGTTGAATTTCGATGCCATCTTTGTGAACTTGAACATGGTGTTTGGTGTTTGCGCATGTTTACATCAGTGTTTGTGCATGTTTGCATCAGTGTTTGTGCATGTTTGCGTCAGTGTTTGTAAATGTTTGCGTCAGTGTTTGTAAATGTTTGTGTACGTTTACATCAATGTTTCTGCATGTTTACATCAATGTGCATGCTTGCATCAATGTTTGTGCATGTTTGCATCAGTGTTTGTGCATGTTTGCATCAATGTGCATGTTTGTATCAATGTTTGTGCATGCTTGCATCACTGTTTATGTATGATTACATCAGTGTTTGTGCATGTTTGCGTAAATGTTTGTGTACATTTACATCAGTGTTTACACATGTTTGCACCAATGTTTGTGTATGTTTACATCAATATTTGTGTATGTTTGCATAAACGTGTATATTTACATCAGTGTGCATGTTTGCATCAATGTTTGTGCATGTTTACGTCAGTGTTTGTGCATGTTTACGTCAGTGTTTGTGCATATTTGCGTCAGTGTTTGTGCATGTTTGCGTCAGTGTTTGTGCATGTTTGCATCAATGTTTGTGCATGTTTACGTCAGTGTTTGTGCATGTTTACGTCAGTGTTTGTGCATATTTGCGTCAGTGTTTGTGCATGTTTGCGTCAGTGTTTGTGCATGTTTGCATCAATGTTTGTAAATGTTTGCGTATGTTTGCATCAATGCTTGCATCAATGTTTGTGCATGTTTGTATCAGTGTTTGTGCATGTTTGCATCAATGTGCATGTTCGTATCAATGTTTGTGGATGTTTACATCAGTGTTTGTGCATGCTTGCGTAAATGTTTGTGTACATTTACATCAATGTTTACACGTTTGCACCAATGTTTGTGTTATGTTTACATCAATATTTGCATATGTTTGCATAAATGTGTATATTTACATCAGTGTGCATGTTTGCATCAATGTTTGTGCATGTTTACATCAGTGTTTGTGCATTTTTGCATATTTCTTACACACTAGAAATTTGTTTCTAACACCTTCAAGTGATGTACATAAATAAAACTCATGGGTTTAGTAAATGTTAATTAGCTGATTGATGTTGTGATTCAAATTATGCAACAATCTTTGAATCATCACATGGCTCTTCAGATAAGGGTGTGGTGATCGTTTCACAGAGGCTAAGCTCTATTTTTTAAGATAAAGTAGAAAACCACCACCCACTACCGAAATTTTCCTTAGTACTGTAATAGATACAACACAGGCCCCTTGAAGGAGAGAATTCCCTCTACTGCATTTTAGGACTTAATTATTAGAGAAGGAGAGTGTGGGTGCCTGGATTTGTTCTCATCCTTTTAGGGGAACAGAACTGACATGTACACACACACACACATACACACAGACACACACAGACACACACAGACTCATATTCTAAAATATCAGTATACAGATATGAAATCACACAAGATGAGACAGAGGCCCCATCCTGACATATGCGTCCTCTGCTGGTAAGTGTCCATGGACACTCCATCCTGGGCTCAGCCCCCCAGGCCACCTCCTTCCCACACAAGCAGAATGTGCTGATGTTGGAGTAGGCGGGGTGTCTCCAGGAACTGGCCTTCAGAATCCTTTTAAAATTGAAAGCTTATCCATTGCTGATAAACAGCCAAATATCAATGATAACACCTTGGTTAATAGGCTGTGATGAAATTGAAGGATTGTTTCTTCATGGGAAATCCTTATTGAAATACCGCCCATTTGAGTGAATCTGATAGACCCTCAGCCCAAAGCCTGGAAACGTTATGAGATGCAAATATGTGTTTGCATATTGCAGGGTTGGTTTTTTTTTCCTTGAGTTTTGTTGCTTTCTCTGCAGAAGTGAAGAATATCGATGTTTTATGGTCTTTCTCCAGGACGTCTGTGTCTATTTTGAGATGCACAGTGGGGCCCTTGCCTGGCGGGTGGGCACTTGCTCACCTTCCTGATGCACACCCACCACTTGGTGTGGAAGTACCAGTTCACTGAGTCAGCTAATTTCCCGTTTCCCCCGTAAAGTGGAGCCATCGCATCCCCTCTCTTCAAGGCTTTCCTCTCAAGATTGGAAATCCTGTTCCAGCTCCTTGTTGGTTATTGTGACAATCTTCTGTGACTTCTCCGTTATTGCTACACTTGCCATACCAGAGAGGCACCAGGGTCCTGCTGCTTAGCGCCTGCTCTGAAGGTCCTAGCTCTTCCGAGGAAATGCAGTTAGCAGGAGTTTTTCATAGTGTGTCAGACCATTTCTGCACTTCCCCTTTGCTTTTGACGTCCTCTTATTTTACATTTCTGTCTCTGATGCTCTTAGTGTGATGCTCAACCTCCCATTGCTGTGGGTACCAGGTCTCATCTCACCCCCAATCTGAAATGTGAGATTCAGATGAGCAGTGCCTGGTCAAAGATATTTGCACAGCAGCCAGATCTAGCCCAGACCTCTGAGAATCTTGGTATCTACCAGTGGATATTCCTCCATCAGGATGAAACATACCAGGAACATTAGGCATCTTAGGATGGCACCGTACGTTGTCATCTTTGTTTATTTTTTGGCATTATCCTGTTTACCTAAATCCTGTACCTCCTTCAAGGAATTACATCATTAGTGAGTCAGGCAGTTAAAAGAATAGGACATGTTGAGTCAACTCAGACCACAGGCTGGCCTGTATGCTGTATTTCCAATATTTATTCAGAATGGCTTCTTTCAAATATTTAATAAGAATGAATAATTGAATGCACAGTAGCCTTCTTACCTTATCCCATGATCCCATAAGATCTTTGAAGCTAAAACTAGTTTGGGCCCTTAAGGGATTCCTAGAAATTAGGATTGTCTGCATATGGAAAGGGATGGTATAGTGAAAAAATTGAGTCCTTAAGTAATTTGCGATTCCCAGTGATAATTAGAAGAGAGCTCTGCTCCAGCTCCATCCTCCCAACTGCTTTCTTCCAATATTTTCAGGGCGATTTCTTGAGGTATTAGCAGCTGATCTCTTTTCCTTGCTGTGTGATCCCACTGTAAGGTAAGTGGTTTTGGCGTCTTGTGTTGCCTTGATGGGTTATTAAATTGTCACTCCTTGGAGATGAATGTGGGCTACAGAGTGTGTTGTGTCATACATCATCCCAGTCATCAGGACTGTTCCAGAAAAATAAGGAAGGGTAAATTCTTTCAAATTTATGGTTGAAATTAGAAATATTATTAAGTCCTTAAAAAAAAAGACAACCTACAAACTTTTAAAGTCTTTCTCAAAATATACATCTTTGTTCTCCAAAACAGTTGGCACATGACCCTAATTTGTCTTTGGGAAAGACAGTGTTTCTCATTCATAGACCTGCTCTGCAGTACAGGGATGCAGGACCAATCCTCAAACTGGCAGCCAGGAAGGTTGATGTGTTCAAGATTTACTGTGCATCACCCCAGCCGTCATTCCCATAGTATTAATTCTAACTCCACTAATAAGAAACTGAACAAAAGTGGAATTATGGGTTCAGTAGTATTCTATGAAAGGTCAGCTGTTAAAAAGGCAGAGTCTGACATTCTGTGAAAAAGGCACCTTCATGAATCATCTCAAGGGTGGGCATGGGGTATTCTTGACCAATAATCATGAACCTTGAGGTAAGGTTTTGGGGCTCAATGAGGAAGTTTTTATGTAAAACTGAGACCTGCTTCAACTTAGGCCAAGACAATTCATGGGATTGTTTTACTTTAGCATCTGAAGGTGTGCTTGTGATGCAGGCCATCTGAGGACCTGCGCATCCCTGCTCTGTGTGGGAAGGTCTGCTCTTGGTTAGTTACTCTGGCAGCATTCTGGGTGTGCTGGCTGAATCGTGCGCAGGCAGTGCTGGAGGTGGGAGTGGCTCTCAGCAGATGTCCTGCGCACCGTCTGCTAATATGGACGAGACCCCTTTAGCTCCTTTTGTGCTCTGCTAATGGCTGAACCTATCATGCAATTTGACCCTGTTTTGCAAAGCAAGCCTCCTGGTTGTTGACTCTCCTCTCCTTTTCCCATCAGGAAAGCTGCAGAGAACCTACTATGGACAGGAGCCTAGTCAGAAGTTTCACATTAAATTACCTTCGTATTTTATGTGTCCTGTCAATTCAGTGTTAAAGTTCAACACAAATATATAAATTATTAAGCAGTTAAGGGCTGACACATTCATCTGCAGAGCATCTTTTATTGTGGCCTGTTGACAGATTATTTTCATTCCGCCATTGAAGCGAGATGCTGCTGGTGCTGAAGCCTGTTTCTGGGCTTCCCTTGACTTTTTTTTTTTTCTGCTTTTGAGTTTCATAAAAACCATCTACATATGAACTGAGTGCAGGACACCACCCGTGTTTCTTCTTGGGAATAGACCTTGTCAGACGTTTTCTCTAAAGCCAGTTTCTTCAGAGATGACACTTATTTTTTTAATTTGGAGCCACTCGGCAGGTTCTGTGAGGGCAGTGGGGGGCCTGCGGTGACCCCATCTGTGTCACATGGGCTTGGGTGTGCCTGACCTGCCCACCTGCCTCCAGTTGGTACTTCCGTATTTTCAGAGATTCCAGAGGGTCACCCCGTGATTCCTGTTCCCCCTCATCTTGTCCTTACTTTACTG
This sequence comes from Nannospalax galili, assembly GCF_000622305.1. Taxonomy (NCBI): domain Eukaryota; kingdom Metazoa; phylum Chordata; class Mammalia; order Rodentia; family Spalacidae; genus Nannospalax; species Nannospalax galili. Next base: position 787,347 of record NW_008329132.1, on the reverse strand, counting down.
TGTGATTGGTGTAGAGGAGAAGGCTGCACCTAGGTCCACCCTGACAGGTGTTCTCTGTGTCCCTCCGTCAGTGTAGACAGTACCCAAGGCTGACGGAGTACAGACCAGGAGGAAGAGTGCATGGTCACTGACCATCTGACCACCCCCACTGTGCCTGCTTTGCCATCTTAGACCCAGATGAGGGGTATTGCTTCCTGGACAACCCTCTGTGAGCCTCAAACCCCGTTTCACCTGTGTCCTGCCCCAGCCAACATCAAAGGATTTGCCAGTTCTGACACTTTTATCAAAGTGGTGAGAAGAAAGTATTTTTTCTCTTGCTCCATGGTCAAAGTGGTAATTGTCTTTGGAGACACGGAGTCCACCCTCAAGTCCGGAATTATGCAAGGGGAGAGTTCCATTCAGACAGAGTTTGTTCACATCTGCAGACAGCGTGAACTGCTTGGTCTGCACTGTTGTGAGTCCCTTTCCTCATTGTCATAATTTTTGCTTAATAGCTGTTTGTGCTACATTGGCCAGCTCCATGGGTTGCTTAACATAAATGATTACATTTGCTTATGATTAAAAACTTCCTCCATTAGAAATTCAGCGCCAGGACTTGTAAATGACTTGTTGTTATAGCTGTAGACTTCATCAGCCACGTCGCAGACTCCACAGAGTCATTGTCTAAGAGTCAGGAACACTTGTAATGAGCTATGTAATACGGACCCTCGGACAGATGCAAGAGGAGGCCAAGGTTTCCAGGAGCCGCTTAGCCTTCAGATAAGGGGCCCTGGGCTGCGTTGCAGAGGGGCCCAGGGTGATGGCAGAGCTGGCTGTGTTCTGCCTGGCAGTGGTGTGGACAAATAAAGAGCTTTATGACTGGAGCAAGACTTGTTGTAAAAAATTATATACCGTTCATGACCAAAATCCTTCAGAACGCTCTGCCATCATTCACCTCTGAACCCTGTAGCTTAAGTTTTAAACATTGTGTGGGTCTCAACATAGCATTTAAAAACCAGCTCTGTGCACTGGGATTCTTTATGGTTACTGTAGTCCTGCTGGTTTCCACTGGCACTGTACCTGTCTTAGAGTTTATCCTAACTTCTGATGGTCACTGACTCACTAGACTATGACAGGATAGCACAGTCCAGATTTTGTGCATACAATAAAGTGGGTGATTGGCAACTTATCGCAAGATAAGTAGCAGAGAGGGAAAAAAATCAAACAATAAGCTGAAGGGCATTTTCGTTACAGAAGTAAAATTCTGAATCCCAAAAGCATTTCGTGGGTAAGCCAGACTGGGTGTACATTTCTTCTGACTTTTTTCTGAGGAATTTGCTTGTCTCAGTTCAGATGGAACTGGATCTGTTCTGTAAACATTCTTCATCGCAGTGATTCTGGCTGGGGTGAGAGTGGCCTGGAACCCGAGGAGGCTGGGCTAAATCCACACTGCTGTCACTTACTGGCTGTGGGAACTTGAATAAGTATCCAGCCTTGTGAGAATGAATTAGCGCCCATCCTACAGCATTTGAAGACGGGGATAAGAACACAGGTGAACGGGGATAAGAACACAGGTGAACGAGGAGCTGGGCTTAGTAGAGGCAACTCCTCAGTGGCCCCTTCTGCAGCTGCTTCCTGAGGCCCAAGGAGGGCAGGGTGGTGGTGTTCAGGACCCGCGGCTTGTCACCTCACTGCTCTGCACCCACACATGGACTCTGCCACGAATACTCTGGACTCTGTGTCCTTGGCAGCATTTCCCCATGTTTACATCCCTGTAGAATTTCTTTTATTCCTATATTTAGAAGTTCTGGGGCTGGAAAGATGACTCAGTGGTTAAAAGCACAGGCTGTTCTTACAGAGGACCCAGGTTTGATTCTCAGCACCCACATGATGGCTAACAACTATCTGTAACTCCAGTTCCAGGGGTTATGACACCACCTTATGACCTCTGTGGGCATTTTACAATGTGGGTGCACTTACATACATGCAGGCAATACATATAAAATAAAAATAAACAATAAAAAATAAAATATCTTAAAATTGGAAGTTCCTTCTACCACTTATCATTTCATAGATTGCTGTGGCATCTGCGATTACCAGACTCCACCTTTCCTATGGGCCTCACTTCCCTTCCCAGAGGCGAGTCAGTCGTCACGTGGTGCTGGTAGAGAGCTTTTCATTCATGGCTTGCTCACGTTTGGAGTTGCCGAAACACAAATAAATATACTTAACCTTAAAATTACCCAGAAGGTGACTGAATCCGAGTCGCCGGCCACTTCTGGATCTCGCAGGGTCTCTGACTGATCATTAGCCAGGATGAGCTGCCCTTGTGCTGTCGGGTGAAGACTGCTTTAACCACCCAAACTCCCAGACCTTGAGAACGTACCTACTGTGCATCTGCCTGTAGCATGTCCAGGGAAGGTGGAATCTGGACCCCTCATCCACCCTCGCAACAGCTGCCACCTCCTGCACTGGAAATGGCTAAAAGCAGTGGGATGAGGCCGTGGGCAGGGTGGACGCAGTCCTCAGTGGACCGAGGGTCGATGTGCACCAGCAACTGTCTAGCACTTCCAGTGTTTGGGTGGCTGCTTTCTCCTGCCTTGGGGGCCCACTTCAGTGGCCACACACTCCCTGTCACAGACTTGCAGCTGAACTGATCCTTTTACATCAAATCACCCTGTCTGGGCCTCTCTGTCCTCACCTGTGGCGGCTGCCCTCAGGTCTCTTCATCCCACATGGTGATGGTGGAGGACACGTCCTTTAACAGGGTGCCATTCATCTGACTGCTTAGTTTTTCCCCAAGCAAGACACTTCTATAAAGAAAGAAAGGCCACTACAAGCCTGTGACACTGCCGCTCCCTGGAGGTGAGTGTGGCAGCCTCTGAGTGTCCACACTCAGCAGGTGGGGGGAAGGTGGGGGAGGCAGAGAAGAAAACCCATTGTCTTAAGTGCAGATTTCCATAGGTCCTGTCAAAAACCAAAGCAATGCAGAATAGTAGTTGGAGAACCATCATAGAATGTTGTGCAATCTCTTCATGTATGCGGAGTTCACAGAATTACAGATGCCTTGAGCTACTGACAGGTAAAAGACAGTAAAAGAAAAACAATAGTGAAAGACACAGTCTACCCTCTGAACTGATCTACAAGGCTATGAAAAGCATCACTTTGAATAATACGCTGTGGATGTTAGAAAAATGTGATACTGGCATGTAGACCCCTCAGCCTCTTTGACGAGAGTTGTAATATATCTTATTGAGTGATGAATATGCTACTGTAGGCTCCACTGTTTATATCTTGTGGCTGAGAGAAAAAATATGAAAATGGATATAAAATATTGAAATTTAGAAGTTGTTAGGTCCAGCCATAATTTCTCGTTCCTTCGGATAAAGTAGACATGTTGCTAATTATACAGTCGCGGGCATGCACCTGTGTCAGGTGCCACACGTGAAGTGGATATAAATCCTGGCACAGCCTGTATACTCGCACCTCAGCCCCAAGCAGGTTGAAAGCACCGTGTGGAAGGGAATGTGTGGAAGTGAGACCTGAGCAGCGCAGCCCTAGAATTTGGGCTCATATGTGAGGTTCTCAGATTCACTGACACGTGTGTGAGCACTCTTGGAAGGGACTCATTTGGTGGTGCGGTGTTGAGGTATTGCCCCCAGCAGACCCAGAACCCCAGAGTGTTTGGTGTTTTTCCACTGGATTCTGGGGTGGGTGCAGTAGGATTAGGTTGACCCCAGCTTGTGCGTGGGCTCCTGATAGTAACAGGCCTGACTTCTGCCTCAGTTCAGCCATCACAATCCTTCAGTGGGGTCAATTCTGCTCCTCCAACCTGTCCTGCTCTCAGTACCCCAGTTCTAGGATCACAGCCTATTATGGTTTGGATATGTCATGTCTGTGCAATGTTGAGCCTCATGTATTGAAGGCTTGGTCCTCATAAACTGTGTGCATGGGTACAGCTTTTAAAAATGTTTTATTTATTATTTTTATTTTATGTGTATGAGTGTATTGCCCGCATGTGTGTAAGTATACCTGTGTCATTCAGTGCCTTTAGAGGTCAGAAGAGGTCTCTGGATCCCCTTGAACCAGAATTACGGATGGTTGTTAGCTGCCTTGTGGGTGCTGGGAATCAAACCTGGGTCCTCTGCAAGAGCAGGCAGTGCTCTTAACCATCTCTCCTACCCCAAGAGGTGCGGCTTTTGCGGAAGTGATTGAATCATGAAGGCTTTGCATTTATCAGTGACCTCAAACCTTGAATTAGACCACAGGGAGGTCGTGGAGCTGTGGAAAGAGGGTCCTGATTCAGGGAACTCAGTCATGTGGATGTGCCCTGGAAAGATGTGCCCTGTCCCTGCCTCTTCCTGTCAGTGTGCTTACTGTACACCATGATCTGGGCAGCACTCTACCACACATTCCCCACTATGATGCTCTCTCTGCCTCATTATGAACCCAGATGCCATGGAGCCAGCTAGGCCTGAACTACAACCTCTGAAGCCATGAACTAAAATGGAATCTTCCTCCTTTTAAGTTGTTAACGTTAAGTACTTGATCACCAGGATGGAAAGCTGACTAAACCTCCACCCAGCTGGTTTCCTCACTTGGCCCTAGTGGGCTGGTCCCAGGATAGCCTGGCTTCGTAGCCTAGGCCCTATTTCTCCTCCTGGCTCACATGCCTGTGGGGACGCTCTGTCTGCCTGCGAAGCTGCTTCTTCTCACTTCCTTCTCTGTCCCCTGGTCTCTGTCTCCGAGGACAGCCCCAGCGAGGAGCAGTGCCACCACAGGGGACACAGACGGCCGCATAGTCCTTCTTGTTCGTTACATTTGTGTTGGTGATCTCGAGACTGCTGCCACACTCAGCGACTCACAAGACTGGAGGGTCCCACAGCTGTGATTTATACAAAGGGGTATGAAGTCAGACCAACAAAGAGGGAAGGGAAGAAGTTGAAGTTGGAGGAAGTGGGCAAGAGCTTCTAGAGTGTTCTCCCTTAGGTACCAGCTCTCCCCAGCAGGAAGTTGTAGACACACATGTGAAGGGTTGTCCACCAGGACGCTCCTTGCCAGCCCTGCGCCCAGGTTCTTTTGCTCAGGGCCCCTTTGCTTGGCACAGAACTGTGGTTTTGACTCCTAGGCAAGACGCTGTTAGGTGTTCTACGTAAACCACACAGCTCTACAGACAGCGCAGGTACAGGGAGCCAAGCTTGTCAGGGACTGGCTGAAGCCACTGTCCAAAGTTCACATGTCCAGAAACCAGCCAGGATCAACTTCCTCTTTCCAAGAATGGCCGTTTGTGACTGTCTGTCAGTTATTTGTGCATTTCTTCGAGAGATGGAGTTGATTTGTCTCTGTCTAACTTGTCTAGCTTGGGTTCTTCACTTGCTCAGTACCAGTGGTTGGATGTTGGGCTTGGCCCTCCTGGGGGATTGCATGGTAGAAGCCTGCAGCTGTCGGAGGAGGGGCCTTTGGCAGCCTCCCTGAAAACAAGAGGTCACCCACAGGCAACATCCACTATAAACATGTGGGAGAAGCCACGAGAACCAACCTGCTGCTTCCCGCTACCGTGAATGCCCCAGTTATGCTCTCCCCCGACCATCCACAACTCCTCAGCTGATGCTCAGAGGAGCTGGCAAACTGTGGCCCTTTCTCCCCAGCAAACCCCAGTTCCCCACAGGGCCATGTGAGTCCAGGAAGAGCCACGCACCTGCAAGTGTATAAACGTGCCCTGTCACCGACTTCTCGGGCTCAGGTTGACTGGAAGGAGGAAAAGATGGAGGCCGGCCCTCTTGTAGTGCATACCTGGCACCATGGACCTTTGAGAGTGTTCTGGGTACTGAGGCCACAAGGCAGAAATGCCCGTGGTGGTCTGGTTTCTGTCTCCCATCTCTGGGTTGTAAAGCAGCCTGCTCAGCCTGTAGATGGACAGCACATAGTTCAGTTCCCCATACCCGGCCCACAGAGTGCTAGTTAGAGCCCAGGCACCCTACTGGGATTCACCAGGAAGGTGATGGAACGCCGGCCTCCACGTGAATGTCCCACACTCTTCTTTCCCTCTCCATGAGGTGAAATCAAGCAGTTGTCACCATTGTACTGTTACAAGGGTAAGTGCCAGGAGGTGGGCATACTACCAAAAACAGGCTGAACTGTTCTACGTAGAAAAAGTGAGTTCCTTAGGGGCACTCACCCCATCTCACCCCCATTACTGCAATGGATTCACACAGAGCCAACCTGGTCCCTCCAGAGAGCTTATCTTTGCAAGTTACTGAAATGCATTCTGACTTATTGGGGGCTCTTATCTTTCTGTCTGTTTGCTGACTGGCTGTCCAGCCTTGGTGAAGGCCTATTGGGGTCTGTTTCCTCTCAGAAGCCCAAGAAGCCATTGTCATTCACCTGGACTGCACCAGGCCCCTTGTGCTCCACAGGGGAGGAAGGATGCCAGCTTCCTCAGAGCTGCATGTGGGAAGACCTCATGTGATGTGGAACTGGCCAGTGCTTGTTTCACCCAGGGTGAGAGAATGTGCCCATTTTATGTCACTGATGTCTGTGGGGGCATCATGTCAGAGGCTTGCAGCTCTAGGTCCTTGCAGAAGGGGTCCCTTCTCCTGTTGTGTTTCCCTTTGTGCCAGAATCCAGTTCCTTTTCATGACTCAGCCCCTCCCACCCCTTGAGTCTGTGACTATTCAGTCTGCCCATGAGACATGGCTGGCCACCCCCAGAGTGTGGCCTTTTGTCTGTACCCAAAGGAGTGATTGTGTCTGGCCACCCCATACCATGTCCCCGTAATAAACCCAGGAGTTCGGGTGCCTCTGGTAACTAGAGGCTGGCTGTGCTGGCTGAGATGTATGTCTGCCAGAGAAAACAGTAACCTCTGCAAGTGCAACTGGATGCCTGTGACTTCGCTCCCCCCTCCCCTAGAAAGAACTGTCTCCCTAGGAAGCCTCAGAAACAGAGGGCAGTGGGGTTGGGGTCCTTCTGGAGGGAATTAAAAATCCTGTCGCCAGTCATGAGGCAGCTAGTGGCAACCTTATTCAAGGAAAAACCCTGGCGGAATCCAGACCCAGTATCTTAGTAGTAATAAAAGCTACTACAGATTTACTGGTCTAGGAGTTTTAACTTTAATACTGTGGAATGGTGGGTTATTTTGTGTTCAAGAGGTACATTTATCACAAAAATGATGATATACAAATCACTTCCATATCACAAAATGTTCTTGGTCAAAATTGGCTTGAGGCAAGTGATATCTTCGAGTAAACAGTATATGAACACCATATCTTAAAATGATAGATCACCTAATTTTGTTCTGACAGAGGTTTTTGCCGCAACAAACATCTGTCATTGAAATACCAATTCAGAGATATGGAAGCCAAATTGTAGAGGTTTTCTGGGATTTGTCACTCCGAACTTAAGCATGCTGCTGTTCCACACTGTGGTTTTTATATAAGACATTAGACAATGCTGGACTTTAAGTCACGTTAAAACGAAATCAACAATAGAGAAACATGCCCATGGTTTAATGCAAAGCAACCGTTGTGTAATGCAGAAGTCAGGACCTGGCCGAGCAGCCCCGGCTGTTTTTATATAGAGTCACCATGTTAAGCTTGCTGTGACATTAGCTTGTGAGCCCTTGTGTTAATCCCCCAAAGGGTGACACCTGACACTGTGGGCCCTGGCTTTGTATACCCCTCCTGGTGTGGTGCTTTTGTATTTTCTAGAGGAACCATGATTATGATGTTAGTCCTGAAATTTGAAATGCCGCTTACCTGCCGTCCTGATGGGAGTAGGTGTGCCGCCCAGGACAATAGTGATGTCATGGGGCCTCCTTTTTTTGGCTCTCTTCCTTGTCAGGAGGCCTTACTCAGGGAGCTCTGTCCAGGGACAAGTGTCCTGGGGTTTGAGAGGCAAGGAGGAATCGGATGTACCCAGATGCTCTTTTCCAACAGGAGGAAAAAATTGATCTTGTTCCAAAACTTGATGGTGTGATAGTTCAAGAAAGAAAATAGAATTTCTGGTAGGTATGGGAGACGGTCAAGAAATGGCCTTGGTGGCTGTGCTAGTTCCCTTTCTTGTTGCTGTGACAAAATGCTTAATACCTGACAAAAGAAGCTTAGGGAGGGAGGGATTATTTTAGACCACATTTCAAGGGTACGGTCCATCATGGTAGGGAAGGCATGGCAACAGCAGTGTGAGGCTGCTGGTCACATTGTGTCCACAGTCAGGAAGCAGAGAGAGAGAGATACATGCTGGTCTCAGCTCACTTTCTCCTTTTTATTCAGTCCAGGACCCCAGCCCTTGGGATGGTACCACCCACATTTAAGGTGGCTCTTCCCATTTCAGTGAACTCAGTCTAGAAACTCCCTCACAGGCATGCCCAGAGTTTGTCACCTAGATGACTCTAGATCCTGTCAGTTTACAATCAATGTTAACCACCACAGTGACCTATTCTTTAAAATAAATAAATAAAAATTTTTTAAAAAGTCTCTTTTAAAATCCTCTAACCATGAGGGTTCTGGAGGTGATATACAGGGCTGCCCCATTCTGCAGCTGCCCCCAAGCTTGGAGGGGTCCAGGGCCCTGCAGCAAGATACAGGAGCTTCCCTTTCTACCTCCTGACTGTGTCTCACACACTACTAATTCTCCTAAGGCTGCAACATTCCATTCAACACACTTCACACCATAGACCAGACCAGGTGCCTGGGATCTGGGGTCTCATTGTTAAACTCATTTCTTTCATTATAAAATATGAGCTAAGGGGCTGGAGTGATGGCTCAGCAGTTAAGAGCACTGACTGTTCTCTCGAAAACCTGGGTTCCATTCCCAGCACCCAAATGGTGGCTGCTAACTGTTTGTATCTCCAGTTCCAGGGGATCCAACACCATCTTCTGGCCTCTGCAGGCATCGCACACACCATGGTGCATGTACACACATCCAGATAAAGCACTCATACACATAAAAATAATAAATTTTTAAAAATAAATGAGTTATGTGTTACAAAGCACTTTTCACATTTAGCTTCCAAGTCCCATAACAGGGAAGCCTTGGTGGTGACCTCTGGTAATTTGACCTCATGAACTAAGAGATCATGGGCCTGACATGGGGCTGGAGGCTCAAGGCCCAGACCTGCCACCCCCTGACAGGCCGTGTCTGGCAAGCTCTGTCTGCTGCCCAGATTTGAACTGTGTCTTCTTCCTCGCTGAAGTTGCTCTTTACAGATTCTCTGCTGGCTTGAACCTCTGTGAATATAACCCAGCTGGTTCACAAGTGCCTGAAGAGACTCCTGATGCTGAGGTGGCAGGACATATTTTCCTCATTCTGTTTGGCATTGACTGTGACTGAACAACGAACCTAAAACATACCCAACCTCAGAATCAGCTGCCTTTCTTGAAGATTTGGATAGTAATGGTTAACTTACCCTAGTTACCATTATACTGGATTCAGTTCCCATGATGTTGGTGGGTCATAGACACATGAATGAAAGGCCACTTTGCTCCACATGACAGTGGAGGGTGGGGACAGGAGGGACTGCAGATGGAGATATATTTTCAGGCCATGTCTGCAGTGTCCTGGTGGGCAGTAGATAAGCCAGTGCCCTCCTCTCTGTCATCTGGTCCTAAAAGACACAGGTGTTTCTAGTGTCTGAAGGAACTATTACACATTGAAGGCTGTGATGCTTATATTATGTTTTTGCTTTCAGGGGCAACAAAGCATCCCACAAAGGTTTTGTTTCCTTCTGACTTTGTGGGGGAAGAATTTTCCCTCCTGCCTCTGAACACAGCCTGCTCTGTGGCTGCTGGTCAACACTTGAGCTTGTGTTGATAAGTCTTCTTGCTCTGAAAAGGGGTGTTCTCACTCCTCTGATGTCACCACTGATTACAGTCCAAAGGTGCTGAGTGGGCCTTGCGGGGTGCTGTGTTCCTTTATGTCATTAAATCAGACCTGCAGGGGGCGACATTGACAGTGGGTGTCTTCCTACATTGATTTTCACTTTATTATTGTTATTTTATGTGTATGAGTTTATTGCCTGCATGTGTGTAAATGCATCTATGTCATGCAATGTCCAAAGAGGTCAGAAGAGGGCATCTGATTCCTGTGGAACTGGAGTTACAGATGGTTGTCAGCTGCCATGTGGGTGCTAGGAATCAAACCCAGGTCCTCTGCAAGTGCAGTCAGTGCTCTTAATTAGTGAGCCATCTCTCCAGCCCCCTTTACTTTATGTATTGAGGCAGGGTCTCTTGCTGAACTCAGAGATCACCAAGTCTGGCTAATCTAACTGGCCATCTTGTTCTGGTGATCTGGTGTCTGCCTCCCCAGGGTTAGATGACAGACAGCTGTCCTACCCTCCTGGCTTCTATGTGGGTTCTGGGGATCTGAACTCTGTTCCTCATGCTAACATGGCAAGTACTTTCTCCACTGAGCCGCCTCCCCTGCCACAAATTAGACTTTTGTTTGAAGAAAAATCTAGGAATTTCTGTTGTCTTGATTGGTATGGTTTGCAATATGATTCACAGGTGTGCATGCCCACGGGTGCAGAGTCTGATGGATGGCAGCTCGGTCCAGGACCCTGGATCGAGGTGACTGGCCTGAGATGGGGGTTCACCAACCTGCATGTCTGGCCTAGGTCAGTGCCCACATAGGACACCCCATTGGCACAGCTGTACAGAGGGCTGTAAGTATTGGGCATGGTTACTTTGTGAAATGCCGGAGCAGACTCCGCACAGCTTCTATGGCTGATGAAATAACAACACTGCCGTGAGAATGATTTTAGTGCAGCATAATGAGTCCTGTTCTTCAAGTCTGGCAGATATTACCCACAAAATCTAATCCCCAATGCTGAGAACTATGCCATTTTTTATGATTTGTTTAATTTTGACTGAAAAAAATTGACTATTCATCGATTTTTGACCTGCAAGTATTGAGGAAAAAATTTAGTTAATAAGAATTTTCATGAGGTGTAAATTTAAATGTATGAGAAGTCTGCCTATCCTGAGGTACCACAGGCATTAATTTAAAAATCCTATAAGAGCCCGAGGGCCACATGGCTGAGGAAGCAGGGCCGGCTGAGGCTGGAGGGTGGGTACGGCCTGCACAGGTGACTCGGAACCTCCCTGTTTTCTGGAGTTCTTGGTTTCCTGTGACTGAGCACCACTCGAACCTGGGGGAGAACATTAAAATCGTGTAGCATATTTCCTGCTTGTGAAGTGGAATCAGTAAGGTTCAGAGTCACAGCCTGAAGAGAAGTCAGGGCTGGCCATGAGTGAGCCAGTGAGTGCTCCACAGAAAGTTTCCCCTGTGCCCCCACATCTGCAGTTCACAGAGGGCTGCAAAGAATTCATGAAAAATGAAGGATCCGAATATTGAAGTTGGGGAGTGGGGTGAGTGACACATTCTTTACACACCTCAACTGTCAACATTTCTAATCAAATCACCGGGCCCTCCTTACATCTTAAATGGTACAGGCAATATTCCCTGTAATAAACACCCCTACGTTTAATGAGTGGCCCTAAGGCAACGTCAAATATATGAATTCATTATAATTGAACCACATAATCTTCAGGGCAAAGATGCCTGCTCCTCGCTTTCTTAACTTCCCAGGGCTTGGGTGTTTTATGAAAAATGTTATACATTTTGTTTACAACGTATGGCTGCTGTTTGAGGTATGTTCCTGTTCCATAAGATGGGGCCGCATAATGGAGGAAAATCAAGGAGGCAATCTTTCATTTTGCTCTTGTATGAAAAATTCAGAAGACTGGAAACTCACCCAGAGAAATTTCGCAAGCATATTATTTTCCAATGTTTCGATCAATTTGTCTGTCAACCATGCTGAGAGGTGGAAGGGGCCAGCAAAAGCAATTTAGCTTGTGAGGTCCAAAATAGAAATGTTTTAGGGAACCCTGTCACATGTTATTTCTTTATATTAGAACCGCTGTGTGTTTTATTATGCTGGGCCCTATTGCTGGTCATATTATGAAGAGAAATTGGTATCAATCATCTAAATATGCTATGACTATCTGATATGAATATTACTTTTGTATGTGTGTGTCAGACAAAATATAAATTAACCTCTTAATGCATGCGAGAACCTTCCGTGCAACAACAGGCCTCTTGTTTGGGATTTTTGCATTTAACAATTTGCGGTATATTTTAATTGATTGTACCCAAGTGACGCTCCGTAGAAACGTCTTGCATATGAACATTACTGACCCTGCCAGGGTTTTAATTAAGCTATAATCTTCCTGCTGTTGGTACATTGGGGATTGATAAACACATCCAAAGCATGCTTATCATCCAAGGATTGCTTTTAAAAAGATTGGTGCAGATATGGGACTTTTAAATAAAGGGCATTGATTTAACTTCCAGTTAAATTTTTCATTCAGATTTGTTGAAGTCATGTCATATGAAGAGTAGTTAATTATAAGGTGGACATATAATTTCAACAAAACTTGCACTGGAAAACCTGTAGCTCTGTGGTCTAATCTGTGCATCTCAGTGCTTTTCCTTCAAGTTCTGGATTAACACTCTGAGGTTATTTTCCCAGACGAAGTATAGTTCAGCAAAGTTAAGTGACATCACCTGCTTTGCAGAAATCCCAGTGTAATGGATCCTGTTGGCTAAGGTCCTCCTCCCAAAGCCCCCCACCCCACCCCAGCCCTAAGCTCAAGCCGTGCTTCCCAGGTAGCTGGCTGCCATTCCCACGCCGTGACTCACTCCAGCTTGCTCTGGGTGGCCAGTTCCTCAGAATTTAGAACTAAGCCTAGCTGGGAAGTGTGCTAAAATCATTTTGCTTGCTGACAAATGAGAAGTACACAAATTAAATCAAAAACCTTTCCAGTTCACATAGATATTAATACCAAATCATGTTCAGGTGGAAAATGTCTTGAAACACAAGTTGCAGTTAATTATGACGATTTGGAGACTGTGTCATCTGACAGTTGTTTCAAAGCATGACGGAGAGAGCTGTGTTTGTAGCGCCTGCCTAGAACGTTGCTCTGTGTATATGTGTCCAAACCCTGCAACATCCATCTTGACAGGCCCCCATTAGCATTCAGTCTTCCTGGCTTGCTTTTTTATTGGTGCTGTTCTCATTGTCTTTGGAGTTATTTTAAGCAGATTTAGTTGAACGTGTTCTGTAGACAGCGCTCTGTCTGCACTTGTGTGATCTGGGAAGAGTTCTAAGAAGCAGAATTTAAATTTTGCAAATTTTCTTCTCATTATTTTTATTTCTGGTGTTTTAGTTAAGGTCAAGCATCTTACCTTGTGTTTATTATTCAGTAGTGTTTCCTTGATTAAAAAAAAACACCTTTAAAAGATTAGGTTGTTTTGTCTTATTATTGATTAGTAAGAACTTTTTACATAGTAAAGAAATCATCACTTCTATTTTGAGTTTGTCCATGAAATCTTTTTCTTGGACTTGATTTATGTAGCCAAATTTGTTTAAAGCTTTTAATTTTGGAGTACTTTTAGATTTATTGGAAGGTATAAAACTTGCATAGAGAGCTCCGGCACCATCCCACAGCTTCTTTGAATGCTGACAATTTACATGACCAGGAGACATTTACAACCACTAAGCAGGGCTGCTGGGACTTACAGAACACGGCTGCTCTAGGATCTCCTTGTCTGCAGTCACCTAACTGCCGTGGCAGGCTTGCATGGAGCGCGTCAGCCATGCCATCTTAGAATGGCAGAGTCACCACACTTGTTTTCTGTTGCTTCTTTGGTTTTTACTTCTTGCCTTTGGTTTATTTGAAGTGTATTTCTCAGATATTTGATTAGAACCTGTCTTTATTTTCATCCAAATTAGTCAGCTTTGATATTTACAAAGACAAGAAGTCAAAGCTGTCTGCTGCCTTGTTCTACAACTTAGAGACTAACCCTGGACCAGGGTGTTTCTCCTGTGAAACCTAATCTGAGAATGTGGTCCCAGAAGACTGTGAACATCTAAGTTTTTAAAAATATTTCATAATGTATCATTCATATTAAGATTCTTCCAAGGTTACTGAATTGAGATCATTTTCCTACAGATCCAATGTCTGTAACATCAGTCCTTGGATTCCCGTCTCATGAAATCACTCTCAGTCATTCTGAAGGAGGTGGGTATGACACTTCTGTCTACATTCTGGCATGTGGCGGACAGAACATGCCCCACTCAGCATCACATGATCCCTCAAGCTCGGAGATGACACTGTGGTGCTGGCCTGCCTCAGAGGATGCTGGACCTTTGGGCAGCTCTTATCTGAATAGACTGTTCACATGATGATTTCTCAGTGAAGAGTTTGAGTTTCACTTGTCGCTTCTTGACTTTTTCAGAAAAAAACACAAGCCACTTTAAAAGACCTTTCTAAAGGAGTCAGTACTTACACACTGTTCTCTTTAGCCCCTGGGCTAGGGCACACCGAGACAGGCAACACTTTCTAGTCTTTAACATCCTTATTCACAACTTTTTTTAAAAGTTGGGCTCTAGTTTAACAAACTCCTCATATTGAACCATTTTCTGAGAAAGACTAGAAAACTTTTGTGAGGATTATCAAGTCATATTTTGAAGCCTATATGATTTGATCATATTTTGTTGATGAGTTTAATCTTTGACTGATTAATTGGACAGGGTCTTGCTCTATAGCCTGGGCTGACCTGGTACGTACTATGTAGCTCAATCTAGTTGAACTCTTCATAGCTCCCCTGCCTCAGCGTCTCACGTGCTGGGAATACATTCATGCAACAGGCCAGCAGTCCTCTATAAACATACCTACGTCATTTCTGTGAGGTCAGAATGGCATGCAGGGTTCTCTGGTTATTGGTAGCATTTTGATCTTGGCTCTGCCTTCCTCTGTGTGCCCAAAGCAGGTCATCAATTTCTGTCTCTGCACTGGGTTACCATCTGTGAGGTTCACAAGGGCCCTCCTCTGTGCAGGGGCTCAGCTTTGATCGGGGTCTCCTGGGCACTTGTTTGTAAGACGCTGGAACCACAGCCATCTTTCCCAAGACATCTGGACTTAGGAGCCGGTACATGTTGCTGCCCCTCTCTGTTTCTGGGCTAGCCTTCTCACGTCCCCTTGAGCTCTTCAGTGCAAGACTCTCATTTCCAGAAGACAGATGACAGGCAAAGGGGCAGGTGTGGCTCTCTGATCCCTGAGAGATGAAAAGCCCTGGCCTTGGGTTTCAGCCCCAGCTCAGGGAGTCCCAGGGCCCAAGGCATGCCCCTAGTCTCTGCGTGTTTCTTTCTTACCTGGGACAAGCAGGCCACTTGCCCCCTTGTCCTGCAGGGGAGTGCATCTGTGCCTTTCCTTTCCTGTACTAGGAATGTGCTCGAGGTAGGGCTAGTAACTCAGTGCTTTGTGTATTGGCCCAGGTACACTGACACTGGGCTTCTCACTTCAGTGACTGAACAAACAGAAGAGGGGATTAAAAGTCTTATCTATTTTCCACATTGAATTTAAACAGATAGTAAACCAAGCATTGTCCAAAATGGAAGAAAAGATGGCTGCCGTTCCTGATTCCTAACTATGTAACCCCAGTGAAAATTCAGAGCTGGATTACACAGGGCACCGTGTTAAATGTCACTACCCAGCTCTGCTCAGGAGCCATCTCTGTGTGTGCAGTCACATGGCTCCGCAGCCACTTTGTGCTTTCCTGCCTGCACCAAAGCCTGTGGGAGTGTGGGCTGTGGGAGTGCGGGCTGTAGGAGTGTGGGCTGTGGCTGTGGGAGTGCGGGCTGTGGCTGTGGGAGTGCGGGCTGTGGGAGTGCGGGCTGTGGCTGTGGGAGTGTGGGCTGTGGGAGTGCGGGCTGTGGGAGTGTGGGCTGTGGCTGTGGGAGTGTGGGCTGTGGGAGTGTAGGCTGTGGGAGTGGAGCACTGCGGGGTCAGGGAGATCGTCAGACCTCCACACGTCATCTCTGGGCTGGTGCCCTTAGGATGCTGTCAGCTGATGCTCAAGCTTGCAGTTGGTAAGTGGGCTCGGACATCTGGGTGTTCTCCCAGGCCTCTTAATTACATGTGCCTTCTTCATTTTTGTAGAGCTAATAGGACCAGGTGCACTATGTGGGTGTTCGGCTCCCATCCCATGTCCCCGTGGGGCTGCTGATGCCACCACCGTGCTCCCAGGGTTTTAGCAGTTGCCCTAGACAGTGTGGGCCAAACTCAAATGCACTGATTCCTTCCGACAGAGGAGCAGTGTGGACACTACCATATGTGCCTCCAGTAGCACAGCCCTGCAGGAAGCTGTGTCCCTTAGGTCATGTTGCAGGGGCTGTTCAGTGAGCAGCATGGAGCCCTCTGCCAGTGTAGTGACATGTCTAAAATGATGGTGACCGTCCTGATGAGCACATCCTTACTCACTAGAACCACTGTTGAGGTGTGACAGGGGTAAAGGCAAGTTTAGGGATGTCACAGATGATTTGTGGTGTATCACAGTGCAGCAAGCCCATAGGTGTCACTGGGAGGAAATGGTTCTGTTTTGTAAGATCAAGAAGGGAAACAGGCCAGGTGTGATAGCACATCCCCTTAATCCCAGCACTCAGGAGGCAGAGGCAGGTGAATCTCTGTGAGATCGAGGACAGCCTGCTTGCTCTACATGGGGAGTTCCAGGCTAGGCGGTTGGCTCAGTTGGTAAAGTGAGCCACAAGCATGAGGACCGGAGTTCGATTCCCAGAATCCACATAAAAATGTCAAGCGTGGTGTTAGATGCGTGAGGTTCCAATGCTGGGGGAGCCAGCAAAGCGTCCCTGACCGCTGGTCAGCCAGCCTGGCTCCAGGCCAGTGAGACACCCTGTTTCAAAGGAGGTACATGGTGTTCCTGAGCTTGTCCTCTGATTTCACGCACATGCATATGCACACGAATGAGCACACACACATTTTTAAAAAGGGAAACACCTGTATTGATGGATTGCCGAGAACTGTGCAACTGCCCTGAAGGTTTAAAACTGAAGACACGCAGCCTGAGGGGCACACGGCAGACCCTGTGTAAGCATGCAGTATGTGCAGCATATGGCAGACCCCGTGTAAGCATGCAGTGTGCGGGGCACACGGCAGACCCTGTAAAAACAGCCCTAGCTGCATCTTCTGTTCATATCAGTTCAGTGTGTCACATCCATCACTCAGTTCACTTCCCTCCTCTGTGGTCCAGCAGGGTGAAGAGGCTATTTACTCAATGCTCTCTAATCCACATGTACGTGGGGAAGGACCCAGCACCATGCCATAACGTTGGATCCCCCACCACTCCTTGGGGGGGTGGTCCTGGAGATGAGTTGGACCCAGAGTCCCTATGGCCTGGGATCACTGATGTATATACAAATTCTCACTATGGTTCTGACCTGGCATGTACCAAGCTCCTTTTTCTGATGCTGCCTCAATGGGCTATCCTTGGGTGGAAATGATCAGGATTGCCCTGTTCGTCATTCCCCTGAGCACAGCTGCTTCTCTGAGTTCTGAGATTATCCCCCAAATTCTCTTTTATCAAAACTCCGTGGGTCTAGCCTACAGGTGTCCTGCTCTGTTGAGGGAAGGGCGTTCTGTTCCGTGCCCAGAGAGTCCCTGTAATAATGCTCAGCATGAGGTTAGGTGACAGTGGTGTGGGTGCTCTGAAGGTGGCCCAGGTTCTCCTAGAAACCAGACCATTTCTCGGGGGGACCCCTCACAAACGATTGTGCCTCAGCAACTTATTTCCGATCATTTGGGGCCTATTAGCAACACATACAAAACATGAAGACCAGTCACCCAGCTCCCATCATGGAAAACACATGGCCTATCATCTGTGGAAGGTATCCTGCCTGTCTGTGCTGTCAGCTGCCAGACCAGCAACTCAAAGGTCCTTACACTCCCCTTGGTGAAGTGCTGTAGGTCAGGTGGTCCCAACTGGGTGACGTGCCCGTAGGTCAGGTATTCCCAACTGGGTGACATGCCTGTAGATCGGGTGGTCCCAACTGGGAGAAGTGCCCATATGTCAGGTGGTCCCAACTGGGAGAAGTGCCCGTAGGTCAGGTGGTCCCAACTGGGTGAAGTGCTCGTAGGTTGGGTGGTCCCAACTGGGAGAGCCCTTCTCTGGGCTTCTGGGCCAGGCCCTTTCTGAACAGGACAGTGGGAATTAGTCTGTGTGGAGACATAAGGCATTCAAGATGATGACTTTACATTGCTCTCCTCTCATTGGGCCATGGGTCCCCAATCCCTGGGGCCCGGCCCAGCCTCTTACCCAGCTGTGCCTAACACCTCCCCACGTCCGCTTGCCATGGGACTCAAGTGGAGACCATTTTGTGATTTGAAGGTGCTGATGACCTCAGTTATGATTGCTCAGAGTGGCCTCTTAGTGTCACAGCCCTGTCCTGTCACACACTCTGCTTGGTTGGGGACACAGTATTGTCAGTTCTTACCACATGGACTTTGCTGCCATTACTTTAATATTTTAAATGATTTATTTTTATTTGTTCAAGTGTTTTGGTTGCCAGTATGTTTACTGGTGTGTGTGTGTACAGTATGCACAAAGGCCAGAAGGGGAAAACAGGCCTCCATGTGGGTTCTGGGAGTCGAACCTGGGTCCTGTGGAAGAAGAGCAAGTCCACTTACAACCCTGACCACCTCTCCAGCCCCCTGCCATTTACTTTAAAAACTGACTGCATGCCTTTTAAACTGCATTCTGTGTGCACATGCCGACAGTCTGTATCTACACGCTGGCTGTTGGAGCATAGTACCTTAGTGCCTGAGGTCTGTCCCGACCCTCTTCTTGATGTTGTTTGGCAGAACAGAAAGGAGAAATTAAGAGATGTACGATAAATCTATTAAATTCAGCGCAGATGCTGCTGCTCTGTAGAACAGACCCGAGAGCTGCTTCCTCCTGCTTTGCCTGTCCTGCCTTCTCCTGATGCCCTGTGAAGTGGACTTGTGGATTTTACCACAGCAGTGGGCTCCTGGCTCGTCCCAGCGCCAGGCCTGACCACCGTGATGACCGCTCTGCTGGCTGTATATCGACTGCAGGCCCTGTCGCCCACGAGAATGATTTCTTTTTTAGAGGAAAGATATTTATGACTGAAAACAGTGCGAGACTGTTGATCATGGTTTTGAGAGATGCTTGCGCTGAATCACCCGATACACCTAAATATCGGCTTTATTCCGTCTTTTCTAAAAGACGGATTGCCACCACACAAGATGAACAATCTTGAGGGGGAAAATCTTATATCTTTCTGATAGGCTGTCTCACCTCCCTCCATAACAACATGGAGAAGAGAGGTCTTCATGGCCTCTGCAAATAAGGAGAGACATAATAAGCCAAGTGTGGGAAGTTGCCTCGAACCGCCTTGGGTATACTTGGTTTAACTTGGAGTAATAAGTTAAATTGGTATCAGATGGAAACCCAAATAGCTAAACATTTAACCAGCCTCACAATACACAATTATTCTAAAATCAACATACAAATAAAAACCAAGGAAGGGGCCATTATCATCTGAGGATCCGATTGCTTGTTTGCAGCGGGAATCTTTGGGTTTCCACAGATGTTAATAAAGAAGGACGCAGCTCACTTTTTACTGACATTTCTGTCAGGCAGTGGCTTCCCATCATTTGTCTTCTCATAGATTTGTGCCTATGTTGACTGTTTGGTCATGGAGAAGGTTAGCCAGGCAGGCTGGGCTTCCTGAGGAGGATGGAGGGTGTAGACTCTGGGACCTTTGCCTCCCAGGGTGGCATTTGCAGCCCGCTCTTCCTTTTCCAAAATCTTTTCTCTTTTTTTTGAGTCATTTTATTTTTTAAATGTGTGTACATGTGTCTGTGTGTGGGTATGTGCATGAGAGTGCAGGTGCCTACAGAGACCAGTAGAGGGCATCAGATCCCTAGAAGCTGGAGTTACAACTGATTGTGGGCTGCCTGATGTGGGTGCTGGGAACCAAGCCTGGGTCCTCTGTAAAACTGGTTCTTAAGTGCTGAGCCATCTCTCCAGTATGTCCAGAATCTTTTCTTATTCCTGTGATCAACACCCCATAGATGAATGTGACGATTCCTACCTCTAAAAGGGATGTATGTGCACCCAGCTGTACCAGCACTGCCCTTCCCTAACACTACCTCTTCTTTAAGGTTGAGGACAATTCCAGGTGGTGTGTGTGTGCGTGTGATACTGACCTCTGTTCTCTGGTCTGCCTGTTGATAGTAGCACTGGGTGGAAGAAGATGGGCCTCTGATCTGTATTTGGAGGAGCTGGTGCAGGTTAGGGGCTCCCAGGGAGGCTGGCTGTGTCATACCATGATATCACAGCTAGGAAGGTATACTCCAGGGTACCTTACAGATGTGACACATTCATGGATCCAGGAAGCCAGTGGTTGGAGGAAAGATGATTTGTGCACTGGGGCGAGATGGCAGGGTGCTGACCTCAGAGAAAAGAGGTCATGAAGTGTCGCAAGGGGAGACCTGGTCATCCTCCAGAGAGACCAGGCACAGTGGGGACACTTACTTAGTAGGACTGAAAAGCGTAAAGTTCTCCTGTAGGGAGAACTATGCCCTTTGCTTCATGAGAGGCTGGTGTGGGCCTAGAATTAAAGCCCTCAGCTTGCTGACCTGGTATAGCAGGCAGATGGCTGCTGCTCAGGTGGCCACTGGGGGCCTCATTAGTGGTAAATTTTAATTTCTAACATATAAAATGGGCTGTATACCTATTTTATAGCATCTTCGTTTTCCTTCGTATTACGTAGTCTAAAGTTTGTTCATTAAAGGTATATAGTTTTGTAGGTTTTAGTATAGTGTTATATATCTACCATTATGGTGTAATGTTAGAACATTTTAATAATCTCACCAAAAAGCACCCCTGTACCTATGAGCAGTTACTTCCAGTTTCCTCTCCTTTTAGCACTGGCCCACCATCCACCATCCACCACTGGTGTATTTCTGTCCCTGTAGAGTTGATTGAATTCTTGTCCTGATTTTCTGTACATGGATGTATACAGTATATGGTCATTTGTGGCTTTGTCTTCTAGCTGAGCATGAAGTTTTCAGGCTCCATCATGCCGTAGCCTGTCAATGCTTCATTTCTGTGGCCAGGCAACATTGTCTCCTGGCTACACCATCTTGTTTATCCATTTTTGATGGGCATGAGGATGTTTCCCCTTCCTGGCAGTTATGAACAAGGGATTGCTATTTGCACTTCTGTATGTTTGGGTATGTGTGTAGAAGAGCGGACCTGCTATAATTCCATGCTGAGTATTTCAGGAAAGGCCTGGTTTCCCAAAGCATTTTGCAGTCCTGTCTGCAATGAGGGAGGGGTTCCATCCTTCCTGTCCTCACCATAATTTCCAGTGGTTGTAGTTCTTATTTTAGCCATTCATAATACGCATAGAATTATTTCTCATTGTGTAAAGTGGAATGTAACTACACCGGGGCAGCCAGCAGGGTTTTATTCAAAGCAGGGCATCCTTGGGCTCCAGAGCTACAGAGTCTATAGAAGGAACAGCCCTCTGCTATGATTTCTTTCTGTCAGAAGCAGCATTGCTAAGGTATAAACAACAATACTGTGAGCCACATGTGCTTATAGCAAGCAATAGAGATGATACCCAATCCCGCCCCTGGGTTGATGCCAGCTGCTCCCCCTGCCTCCAGACCATCATCTCTGTTGCTAGGCAATTGCTGATCTGCTATCCCTAAATGTGTCGGTTTCTGTTATCCAGAATTTTAAATGACATAAGTGCATGTAATATACTTTTTTTTTTTTTTTTCGGTCTTTTTGAGACAGGATCTCCCTGTAGCTCCAGCTGGCCTGGAACTCACTGTGTAGACCAGGCTGGCCTTGAACTCACAGAGATCCGCCTGCCTCTGCCTCCCAAGTGCTGGGACTACAGGTGTGCACCACCACACCCAGCAAAAATTATGCATTTTATGGGCGTAACATTTTGTAGTTTCATGAATGGAATCCCACTGTAGTCTTCCGGCCTCTTCCTGCCTCCTCCCATGTGCACTGTGCTGTGTGGGACCACCTTGTTGAGCAGCACCCCACCTTTTGGGTACCACGGCTTATTCACCAGTTATACAGAGAGTTTTCCCTTAGGATTTGGCTGTTACAAACCATACTGCTATGAATATTTATGAGAAGTTTAGGAACACACACTTTTACTTCTCTTAAGTAAACATCGAGGTGTGATTCACGTGATTGGTGGATGTTTAGCATTCTAACCCACTGCAAACTGCCTTCTGAGTGGGAGTAAGATCTTACTTCACTCCCAACAGTGGGTGAGAGTTTCTGATCTGTCCCCTCTTCAGCTGGCTCTGTTTCCTTCTGCCCAGAGGCCTCTCATCCTGTGTGGGTCTGCTGTGATAGGTTCTTTGGCCCTGTATGTTGGGCACGTCGTTTTGATCTAACAATGAAGAGATTTTCTTTCTGTATGTGGGGTTTAAGTTGTACTGCTCACGTTTTGTCCTCACGTGGTATCTCATCTCACCGCACCGCCCCTGGCTTGCATTGTTTCTGAGAGGAAGCCCGTGTGTTCCTTAGTTTTGTCCCTAGGTGCAGTATCCCCTCATCTCTGTTTTTAGGGTTCTCTTCATTTCTGGTTTGGGGTAGTCTGCTAATTTCATATTTGGTGCAGTTTTCTTCCTGTTTTTCTTCATGCTGTGGCTTCATTGACTGTCTCAGATTCATGGATTCAGAGCTTTATTCATTTAAGAAGAACCATGGTCATTTTCATGTTTTCCTTTTTCCCTGACCTGCTCTTCAGAGTCTCCAATAACACCGGCTCACACACATGCACACATGCACACATTACACTAAGAAATGTCTGATACCCCATCATACTTTCTGTTGATTTTCATGTGTCTCGTGTCTGGTCGTTTGTACTCCATGTCCGCGTTCACCGATTTCCTTTCTGCAGTGACTGACATCTCGGGCCACTCAGTGTGCTTTTCCCCTCAGACACCACTGTTCTCCTCCCCAAGAGCACCGTCTGCATCACTGTGGCAACTTCCATTGTAGTCCCGCCTCTCGGTGCAGAATGTGGTGATGAGAGTTGATTTCACTCCCAGGGCAGCTTTGGGTCACGCTGATGTTCTCCCCCCACAAAGCTGCTGTGCTTTCCTTCTCCCTGCTGGTGGTTTTTGATCAGATACTTTATACACAACCTTTATTTAGCTGACTGCTGGATATGTTTGTGTTTTGATAAACTTTAGCTCTAGTCTGGGAGGCAGGTGCATCATGTGGAAATAGTTGGATCCTTTGGATCTTTCTTGTAGTTTCATTCCTTGGAATAGTGACCATCCGTTACTTGGAATGATATCCTTGGACAAATTATCCTGCCCTAGTGGGGCAGTGTTGTAAGGGCAGCTCCTGTCACATACCGCCCAGAAACCAGAACCTCCATCCTGCAGCTACACGATAACACACATGCCGCAAGTAGAGACCAGGGAGAGGAACTGAGTCTCAAATGCAGAGAGCCACAGATATGGCCAGTACCATGTAAGCCTGTGAGTCTCTAAGCAAAAGACCCAGCTGACCCTGGAAATGAGATGGTGAAATGGTGGTCTCATATGTAGTGATTTGCACAATGTGCATTACGTTATAGCATTTTAAAATGTCTCCTAACAAGTCTTGGGCTTTTATCTGTATTTATATTGCTCTGTAAGCAGTTTCTTGGCATTTTGTCTTATTCCCACACTCCGGATGTTCCCAGGAGTAGGAGCTATGTGGCTCAGGGTATCTGGATTCATAAAGATAGGCATGAGGTATTTGTGCCCCAGGACACTGGGCACAGTCCTGCCCATTCTGAGAATTGGCTCTGTGATCAGGGACGAGCGCCCTCAGACTCACCTCCTCTGGAAAGGACACCCAGTAGCACATCTATGTTGCAGGGTGTCTGGGAAACATTCACTATCATGCAGTCTACCTAGGCATGCTGGGTGATAAGAGCTGTCATCTTGGAAGTTACTGTGTTAAGTGCCACATGCCCATGTATTTGCAGAGCTCAGTGAGTGAGAAGAGCTGTTGGGAAGTCCAATATATGCTAACTTAGGCAGTCAAGGAGGGGTGCTGTCCTGCCTGTGACTCTGGCCATAGCCTTTCTTCAGGGGCCCTGGATGCTGCCCCACCCTAGCTCTGGTTGCTTTGGCTGGGCCACTGAAGACAGGAAGAGGTCTGCATTGTTACCATTTCACCAGCTCTGCTCTGCTTAGGGAACAAAGCCTTTGGAGTCCCAGGTGGCTGCAAGTGGTATCTGGGAAGGGTTTAGGGTGTCAGTCCTTTGAGGAACGAGGCCCAACAACCTTGGTGTGTCTACGCAGATGCCAAGTAGAACCACAGTCGAGTCCATCCTATGGTTCCTCCACTTGGGCGGCATTTGATTCCTGCCTGCATAGTGGGAGACAGTTGAGTTGATATTTATGGATATTCTGTGGATTCTCCTGTGATGCTTCGTGTTAATTGTGGACTCCAGAGAATCTAGAGCTAACCAGGGCATCAGTGTCTGGACATGCCTTTTGGGGATTACCCTGATTGACTCACCAAGGTGGGAAGACTTGCCCACTGTGGATGGTGCCATTCCCTGGCTGGGATCCTGGACTGTGTAAGCGGAGAAGGGAGCTGAGCAGCAGCATGCCATCATCACACGCTGCTTCCTGCAAATGTGACGTAAGCAGCTGTTTGAAGCTTCTGCTGCCTTCTTCACCGGGACAAACTGTGAATCGGAGTGAATCCTTTTCCCTTAAGTTGCTTTTGCCAGAGCATTTTATCATAACAACAGGAAAAGCGGGTGGGACATCTCCCAACACCCAGAAGCCTCCTTTTATTTCTCGCAGGGCTAAAATGTCTTTAGAATTTTCCTAGTGACCTAACAAGTCAAATAAAAGTGGTCCCACCTACATAAGGAGCCCTGGCCAGTGGAACACGTTGATGGGACAGGACACCATGCATGCCACACCTCAGCAGCTGCTCAGCCTCTTTGACCCTCATCCTGGCTTCCTGTCGCCCTCCTCACAGTCAGCACTCTTGGCTCCAGATCTACCTCCTGTGAATTGTTTTTCTCACCTCTCAGTAAGTGGGTTTCCAGGGCTTCTGAGTTCCATCTTCCATTTGGTTCAGGACACTCCACTGCCTGTTCCTGGATGGCAGAAATGTCTTTTGTGATTCTTCTATCCAGAGCCTAAACTGTTAAAAAGCTGTGGCCCCAGGGTGCAGGTCTCGCCCTTCTTACCCAGAGACCCTACACCTACCTGCCAGCTATTTCTTGCTTGATAACACCTCTTTGATACATGAAATAAGTTTAATGTGAAAATAGAGTTCACTTATAGATACTTTGAGCTCATTTAGTATAGGATGATGGGTTTCTGTGGCTCTTTCCTGGAAAAGCACTTGGAAGTCCATGGTTTTCAGGGTCTGAGGACTTGTGTTTGGAATTTCCATTCATTAGATGGCCTACTCAGCACTATTTAAATTGTAATGAAGAGGCTGGGCAGATTGTGAGCAAATTTCTCCATTTTGTTTGTGACTCTCTGTGAGAGCAAAGGAAGAATCTATTTCTATTTTGCAATGAGTAGTTTTACCCATGGAATTGCTAGCAGAGGCAAGGAAGGAGGAATCTTATTTTTGTGGGTCTAGCCAGGAAGAAGAATGTAAACTTTGAAAAGTGTATCATTTACCATTGACAGTCTAATGAAAAACTGAGAGAGGCTAGGAACTCTCCATAAAAATTCTGATATCAGCATTTAGGATATAGCAAGCTAGGGTATACAAGCATTTAAGGGATTCACAATTGCCAGTTTACAGGCACTCTAAATGCTATGAATCTTGTGCCAGCAATCACAATCTTGATTTTATTACCAAAAGGGGCCCCCTGATGAGGAATATGTTGGTGCTATGTGCAGGTTAGCAAACGAAAGTGCTGCCATCTCCTCCCCCAGCTGTGAGAAGAAAGAAGTCCAATTACCCTCACCGATGCAAATGGCTCTTGCTCCCACAAAATGGCCACTCTGTCTAGAACCATCTGAAAATGATATAGTGCTTGAAAATGTGAAGTCGGTGTCTCTGGTAGGCATTTGTGGCCCCTGGGCCACTGGTCAGAATTGTCCTCTTGATGTGTGGGTGGCCAGGCAGGGCTCTCTGGCTGTACCTTCTGGGCCGCCATTATCTTCATTTTGTACCCAGTTTGCTGATGACAGTGCCCAGGGTTTGAAGGACTGCTGTCCCTCCGGCCTGTGTGAGGAGTTCTTTCAAAGATGATCTTGGATATCTTGAAAACATGGAAGGAAGTGACAAAATTTGTCCTTGGGGTCTTTGACTCCTCCATGGGCCTGAGTGAATGTTGCTTGTTGGTGTTCATGGACACATGTCTCCGTAGGAACCTTCTAGATCAGAGGACCTTGATTGTAGTAGTCCCCATGGCTGTGTGAGTGGCCCACCAGGCCAGCCTGTTTTTGTGCCATTACTAAGACTTGGTCTACAGTTTTGTGTTGGCATTTGTACAAAGAACCCAGGTGTTGGCAAGGGAGCTGCTGTTCTTGATGCTGGGCCACTGTGTGTCAAAGGCCCCTGAAGTCCTATGTGTTCCTCATCAGGAAATGGTTGCAGGGGCCGAGCACGGTGTCCTTTGGGAACATCCTTGCTGCACCGTAAGCCTGATGGCCTTGCTTACTGACAGGCAGGGGATATAGTAGAAGAATATGCGTTCTAGGAAGCTCTGAGGAACGCATGCGTGGGGGTCAAGCTTCCTGTGGGAAGAGCCCTGTATCTGTAGCTCTACATACTCTACATGGCAGCTGCCACAATGGCCAGATATGTTTGCTTACAGTTGGGTTTTGGCAGGAATTTTCTTAGAAGTGACATTTCACTTCAAGGAAACTAGCTGAGTGCTGTATGCTGAGGAACTTTTTTTTTTAATATTTTATTTTGTGCGTATGAGTGTATTTGCCTGAACGTATATAAGTGCACTCATGTTGTGAAATGCCCACAGAGGTCAGAAGAGGGTGTCCAATCCTATAGAACTGGAGTTATGGACAATTGTGAGCTCCCATGAGGGCGCTGGGAATCAAACCCAGGTCCTCTGCAAGATCAGCTAGTGCTCTTAACCACTGAACCATCTCTCCAACCCTCAAACAGTATTTTCCAAAAGACCATGATGTCACCAATGTTGGGCAAAGCTGAAAACCACAAGGTAGACCACTACATCGTTGTCCCCTTGCGGTTTGTTGGTAAGGCTTTGGGCCACCTGCCTATTATCATTTTGGGAACTACCCCTTGTTGAAGCCTCAGAAGGTATCAACTAGAATCCCCACAGGGGTCTGGGAGGAGCTTCCTCATCTGTTTCCACCAAAACCATGTATGGAGACGCAGCCATGACAACCATCTGTGTGTAGTTAGCGAATGAGGACCCACCAAGGTGCACAGCCTTCCTACTCTTCAGTGTCTCCAAAAACAACACCATTTAATTATCTTTTATGGAGCTGTTATCTGTGGCAACATGAAATGTGTTTAAAATTGTTTCTGAATGCAGTGCCTTAGACCACTTAGCCATCCTGACTTCATTCCTGGCTTCATTCCTGGTGAGAGGTGACCCAGTGGTTAAGAGCACTAACTGCTCTTACAGAGGACCCGGGTTTGATTCCCAGCACCAACATGGTGGCTACGAACCGTCCTTAACTCCAGTTCCAGGGGAATCCGAAGCCCTCTTCTGACCTCCGCGGCATTGCATGACACAGGTGCACTCACATGCATGCAGGCAATACACTCATATACATAAAATAAAAATAATAAATAAAATATAAAAAAATTGTTTCTAAATGAACTACTAAAGTATATTTTTAATTTTTTTCACCTTTAATTTCTAAAATGGTAGCATTGGTGGGTATATCTCATGTTTAGAAAAAGCTCCTTAGAGTCGTCTATGATGACTGAGGATGTGACCAGGAAGCTTGAAAGCAGCATTGAGACAGATGCGTTGTCCACAAGGCCTGGGAAGCCATGGCTGTTCTCCAGGCTGTGATTTCCTAGGTGCAGAGCTCCAGCTGTCAACTCCCCCACCCCCACCCCACTAGGTCCTCCATCCTCCATCCATCTCCAGGACAGGTTTGCTCTGATCTCGCACTGCATGGTTTATCCAAAAAGATCTCCCCCCTGTGTATAATGGTTTTTGCTGGAGGATCCTGGGTCTTGGAAGCCATCACATAGGGAATTAACTTGCAAAGGCTCCAGAGTGAGCCTGGAGCAGCCCTCTGCTGTGTCCTTCCTGCCTCTTCCATTTCGCTGGATGGCTCTCCTCCCACCTTCCTGACAACCTTTTAACACAACTGGGCCAGAATCTGGCAGAGACCTCAAAGGTGTAGGCCCTGGGCTACCAGCAGATCTGAGTGAGAGGCCTGTCACTGCTCTCTTCCGGTCAGTGCTGAAGTGCTATGAATCCTTAGCTGGCTTTTTGTTTGTTTTGGGTTTTGTTTTTTGTGTTTTTTCTTTTTTGAGGTTTTTTTTTTGTTTGTTTGTTTGTTTTAGACAAAGTCTCCCTGTAGCCCCAGCTGGCCTGAAACTTGCTGTGTAGACTAGGCTGGCCTCCATCCCACAGAACTGCACCTGCCTTTGTCTCCTGAGTGCTGGGATTAAAGGCATGTGCCACCACGCTGGGATCTTAACTTGTGCGTGTGTGTGTGTGTGTGTGTGTGTGTGTGTGTGTGTGTATCTATCTTTTTGAGACAGGGCCTCCTTGTAGCCCCAGCTGGCCTGGGACTCTCTATGTAGGTCAGGCTGGCCTTGAACTCAGAGATCTGCCTACCTCTGCCTCCTGACTGCTGGGATTAAAGGCATGTGCCACCACGCCCAGCTCTCTTAGCTATTTTTAAAAACAGTGGTGTTATATCACATCATGGCATTCTCAAGCTCTTAGGAAATGGCAGAGACATTCCTCCGGCATTGTTCTTCCTTAAAGGTGAGCTGCCAACCACGAACCGACATTCTCCACTCTGAACCAGGAGGTGGCCCATGTTCTGAATGTGCAAAGTACCCAAGCGAGAAATTTCTCGAAAATATATTACAGCCTGTTTTTAAAATCAGATTGTTAAGACGTATCCTGGGGTACTTGGTTGTTTCTCTTGCATTCTGTGAACTTTGAATTGCTCTCCGCAAAGGCTCAGAGGGCATTGCCTTGTAGAGCTGGGTCTTAAACACTCTGTGACACGCTCTACTATGGTCGGCACATGCTTCTGATGTACATGGGATGGAAGCTTAATCCCTTGGGCAGCATTGTTGAGAGCTGAGTTCTTGTGAAGTGACCTGAGCTCTCCACCCCCAGAATAGACATTGTTAACTGGAGTGGACGGACCATGGTAGGAGGAACTGCTTGGAAGCTCAGCACACTTTTACACCTTTGCTCTCACACCGTCTGCACCTTCTGCCACAGATGATGCAGCATAAAGGTTCTCACCAGATGCTGACACTGTGATCCTGGATGTCCCAGCCTCCAGAACTGTGAGCCAAATAAACTTCCACTGTTTATACACTACCCCGTTTCAGGTGTGGTCTTAGGGCTGTACAGAATGGGCTAAAAGGGCATCAGTACCTCTTAAGTGGCTTTGGTGGCACAGGCTTTCACCCCAAGACTTGTGTTCTCCTGCTGATGCTCCAGAGGAGTTGTCCCTACTGGCTCCAGACTCTCAGAGAACAGTAACACCTGTCAGAGAGAAGTGGTGGGCTTCAGACATGTGAATGTTTGGAGCTAGGCACAATAAGGCTTCCAGACCTGCTCCTGAAGGATATTCTCCACCAGTTCTCACCAGCCTTCCTTCAAGTTGAACTGGACCACAAAAATCTGTTGATGTTGTGATGTGGGGAAAGGTACGCCATGGTCTTTGAATGAGTATGGCCCCACAGCTGCATCCGTCACCCTGGTGGGCTGTATAGTGCCAGTGTGTCTTTGGTACAGGAGGAGAGGGAAGTAGATTGTGCACCTCCCTGCTCACATCTGTGGTTTCCTCAAGGTTGTGGTATATGACTCCTGACATCATGGACCATGATGAGCACTCGGGCCCAGTGTCGGTCTGCTCTGCACATTATACAAGAACAGTGCGGTTTTTTCGAGTCCTTTTGTAGGCCCACAGAGGCAGAAAGGCCAGAAAACTCAAGGGGCATCCAGAAGGCTCTGCATGTGGCCATGCCAACTCACTGTAGTCAGGGTCCTCTTCATACTCACTGAGCCACACTGAACTGGGACTTTTCTGAGCTGGGACTCTAGAGTGTTCTAGGTCTGGGAGATGTCCAAAAGAAAATATGCATAGATTGTCCAGCCTCTGGCACAAGTACTGAGTGGCCCAGTTCTCCAGCCTGGCTTGTGGCTGATCTACGGGTGTATCCAGTTCACCATGCCACAAACTCCTATCAGTGTCTCAACTCATAAATTTTGGTGGTCTTCAGGGAATCCAGAATTATCCAGAATTAAGTAAGAAGTGGTGGCTAAGTGGCTATTCATAGTCTGGTGTTCTTAGGACAAGGCCCAGAGCTTCCTTAATACTCAAGAAATTGCCAGTGTATGGACAGGTTTAGAGCCCCTGCATCAGAGGTTCAGGCTGGCACATCAGTAAGTTTCCAATGTGGATATGTCAGGTGACATAAGATTGTCATCTGCAGGTAAAAATTGGAGAAATCAGCTTGTTGCTAACCAGCCATTAAGGAGTCTCACCTGTCCTTGTACTTGGCCAAAAGGGAGACCACCTTAGAATTTAACGCTGAACTTTGAAGAACATCTTTCAAGTCTTCTCTGGGAGGCTGTGCAAAGGTAGTAAACAGGATGGATTCTGTCATTTAAAGAAAGTAATGGACCAGGAGGTATAGCTGCTTTGGGCCAATGAGTGAGAGTCAGACTGTGGAGCCTGAAGGAGTCTTGCTGGGGGAAGACTGGCCCTGAGGGGTGGGCCTTGAGGTTTTTTGCTCTGTCCACTTGCAGTGTGCCGTCTGCTTCTTGACTGTGTACACAGTGTGTTCAGCTTGGTCTCATGCCTCTGCTGTTAGGCCCCCATCCATGATGGACTACATCCTTTCTTAAACTGTGAGCCAAAATGCTCCTTCCTGCTTTAAGTTCCCGCTTGTTAGGCATTTGGTCACACCAACAACAAAAGTGACCAATGCAGCTGGGCGTGGTGGCGCACACCTTTAGTCCCAGCACTTGGGAGGCAGAGGCAGGTGGATCTCTGTGAGTTCAAGGCCAGCCTGGTCTACAGAGTGAGTTTCAGGACAGCTGGGGCTACAGGAAGACACTGTCTCAAAAAGACAAAAAAAAAATCTAAAAAAAAAAAAAAAAAAAAAAAAAAAAGTAACCAATACAGAAAATTGGTGCCAGGGTGAAGCTGTGATGTGCTTGACCATATCATTAGTAAACCTTTGAAACTGGTTTGTGGGAGGGAAGAAGGTGGAAGAGTTTGAGACTTTGTGCCAAAACAGCCTAGAATGCTGTGAGCTGAGCTTAATGGGCCGTGTTTGTGGGAATCTGGAAAATCAGAGCACCGAGAAAAATGGGTACAGTGGAGGCCAGGCTCATGGGGTTTCAGAGGGGAACAAGGACTCTGTTGGGAACTGTGTTAGAGGCATTCATGTCACATTCTGGAGAGGATCTGGCTATCACCATTATTAGTTAAATATTTAGATTTTCAATTTCACTTCAGTGTTCATGAAATTTTTTTTGTAGTTTATGCATAGAAAAAAGTGTAAGCTAACCAAAATGAGCTTGGAAAGAGGTCTTCTGTATAGAACACTCCCATCTCTGCTCAGGCCTGAGTGTTCCATCATGGTGACTCCCATGATCACCATGGTGAAGAGGAGTGATCAGGGGAGGCTCAGGAAGGTTCTGCAGACAGCTGTGCTGCAGGACTCCAGGACATCAGGAAGCTCCCTCCCCTTACTTACAGTGCATCACAGAAACAACAGCCTGTTATGAAGGACTGGGGTGCAGAAAAGTGTGTCCCTTAAACTGTTCATCTCTGGGCACAATAGCAGTATGGGCTGCCAGTTACTTCAGGACCTGACCCTGCTGGGGAATCAAGCTGAGCCATCTCAACTCTTACCTCCCACAGCCTGATTAACAGTGGATTAGAGCCTGGAGGTGAAACACTCTTGGAACTAGTTGTCACAGAGATGCTGCCTAGGGTGTGTTTAGCCTGGCAGGTGTCACAGGCAGAGAGGGATGAGGGCTGTGATCAGGGCTTCCAGAGGTTTCCCTAGACTCTCACCTGATTGTCCTCTTCCCCCAGCCTGTTAGGATCAATAGGTAGGAAGGCCCTACACAGCTGAAGGTACCACGCAGTGCTCGCAGTGCTCAGTGTGGGGACTCGGGTCCCAGAGAATCCCAGGCGCCTAAGCTCCAGGGCCTCGCAGCAGCCTGCCTTACAAATTGCACCATTGTCGTGGCTGCGTTCTGGTGGAAAGTTCATCTGGATCTCACCCTCGCGTGAAATTGCAGAGCCACCACTGGAAAGCCAGAGACCTTTGGGGACTTCCCAGACATGGAAGTCAGAATGGAATACATGTGCCGGACTCTGCATACTCATCCTTGGGTATGTGGAAGAAGCTCACATTTAGTTCTGTCATTTTTATTACTTATTTTTCAGGTAGGGTTGGAAAGGAAACAGAGAAACATCATCACTATCAGCTTATGGCACTCTCTGAACTGTCCTTTAATAAGTCAACTGCATGAGGCACAATGACTTCTCCCAGGCCTCCACCCTTGTTTTGGATTACCCAAGACTTGGGGTGACGTGATGTCTTCCTAGTTCCTGGCCTTGGTCCGTACCTTTGTAGAGGGAAAACAAAGGTCAGTTTAGGACCACATCTGGCCCAGCGGTCTACCTCTGTCTGCCAGGGTACAGAGGGTAGTTTTTGTATTCCTAAAGAATTGTGGGGAAGAAAAGGGAAGAGTGCCTGAGACCATTTCCTGCCTGGCCCTGTGTGCAAGAGGCAGAGCCAGCTCACAGGTTGAACACAGGCTGAGAAGTGAGTAGTGTTTTCATATTTGAACATTGGACCTGGGTCCTCGTCTGGGTGGAGGTAGCCTAGTAGTGATGGTGGGGTCATGGTTTGAGTGGAGGTGGCCTGTGTGGAGGGTCCCTTGTTTGTGTAGAAGTGGCCTAGTGGGGGTTCCTTTTCTGGGTGGAGGTGACCTAGTGTGCTGCACAGTGGACAGTGTTCAGTGGCTGGTCCGGGCAGAGGCCAGCTGGGGTCAGCATGGTCAGGGGCTCTGTACTCAGGCCGCATTTCAGCAGACTTACCTGTGTGGAGATATGTGCACTGAGCACATGCACTGTGCAGATGTGTGCAGAGTGCCGCCCATGTGTCCTATGCACAGTATGCAGAGCCTGCAAGAAAGGCAAAGGCCCCATCCTCACACACAGCAGGCGCAGTCCAGGGTGGAGCACCCTGGCTCAGTGTTGGCTAAAGATTCCTTAGTGAGTCAGGAAGCCCACACATTTCGTGACCGTCTTAGGGGCCGTGCTGTCTGAGCTTGAACCCTGATTGGGCCACTTCCTCAGGGCAGAGCGCAGGGCAGGTCCCTTGGTCTTTCTGCAAGGCAGCTTTCACCTGCGAGGGGGCAGTGATGTCAGCCTCACATGGTGGGCAAGAGGTGATGTCTTCAGTACTATATGAGGGTCACCTTGCTCACGCCCCTCCTGACGTCACACTGTGGAGCTGAGCAGCAGCCTCTGAGCCCTGCAGCAGGGAAAGCACCCTGGCTGCCCCTTTCCACGGGGCCCTGTACTTCACTGCAGTCTTCCTGCAAGGAGGTTCTGATGTTGTCTGTAGCGTGTGGGAGCACAATCCCTATTCTTCACGTTGTTTCTTCTCATTTTTCACACGTTACCCCTCAAAGATGATTCAGGTTTTACTCAGTCCTGTTTCCTAGTCACAGAATAACCCAGCCTGTGACAATGAAAGTGTTTCTGACCATGATCCGATTTGTTCCTCCCTTTCCCCCGCAAGGCAGGATGCTGTGTCCTCCCCTCCCTACAGACAGCCCGTGTAACGTACCCACACACGTACGCATCAGCACTTGTGTACTAAGTTCACTGGGCTGCAGCAGAAAGTTCATGTGAGAGCGCACCTGTGTTCTGACCCAGGAGGCCATTTCTGTGTTGCTTTTCATGACAGTGCCAAGGGTTTGCATCTTGCTGCCTTTGCCTTGCCACAACAGTGAGTGATTTGGTGAGCCACCTGCTAGGTACCACCTTGACACCTGCCCCTGGTGTGAGCTTACCTGCTCTTACTCTTTCTAGATTCCAACTCTTCTGATACCCTGGACCAGTCTGATGTTTCCTCTCTTCTTGAAGGCTGCAAAGAAGCCATTTTCCACTTGCATCTATAGTATTGAGGTACAGTGAAGGGACCCATCCTATGGCCTTCTTCTATACTGCATCAGAATATCTCGTGACTCAGCAGCGTCCCCAGGTCCTCATCTCGGGAGCCCTGCAGCCTGCAGCTCCTCTGAGCCTGTACCTCTCTGTCCATACCCCCATGGCTACCATCTTGCACAGAGCTTTGGTCCTGGAGGCCCATGACCAGGGTCTG
Organism: Nannospalax galili; assembly: GCF_000622305.1. Classification (NCBI taxonomy): domain Eukaryota; kingdom Metazoa; phylum Chordata; class Mammalia; order Rodentia; family Spalacidae; genus Nannospalax; species Nannospalax galili. The sequence continues at coordinate 752,907 of NW_008329132.1, read as the reverse complement.
TGGTGTAAGATCTTCTCACCTCAGCCCTGCACACTTAGTGAACTTGCTCAGACTCTAGCCACAGTTGGTGAAACTGAGAAATGTGGGTGGAAGATTCTATACCAGCAGACCTCGAGGCAGTGGGTTGAGAACACTTTCCTATGCCTCTCATGAGATGGAAGAGCACTGGGGAAGTGCACTGGGCTGTCACCACTGGATGTGAGCAGACCATGGGAAAGCACGACCCAGGCAGCAGAGCTGGGCATGCCCACTGTGGAGGCAGCTCTTCCAAGAGAGGGCCTGGCAGGTAGTTTGGGGTCTTTTTTACTCCATGAACTAGCGAGAACAGCACCTTTTACTGTCCTTGGATTACTCATTTCCAAATTAAATTAACCAGGTTAGGTACACATCTGCGTTGCCTCTCACTGCCGAGGCAGGCTGCCCCCAGAATGGCCCTCTTGGCTATCAGATGCCATAGGGCATCCTGAGTGTAGGAACTGGCTGTGACCTGCCAAGGTGGCCACCTCAGGTTCACATATAAGCCCTGATTAATAGGAGTCCTAGCAGCATTGTCTGATGGCTTACTAGGAAGCAGTAATTAGAAAACATTTTTCATGGTGGAACCTGAGGTTTAGCTATCCAGAGAAATTGGATATTTCAAAATACTCCTAGTTGGTTAGTGAAACTTTAGTATTAATGACAAATTAATATTAATATCAATATCAGTGTTGAGTGCATAGCCTTTGGGAAAGGAAAGGAAAGGCTTCAAGGACCAGATTTAAGTAGCCCCTGCATGCCTTCCTGGTCGGCATCATTTTTCATCTGAAAGCATTTTTGTAACTCAAAAACTTAGATGTGAAAAATTCAACGCATTGGGAAGAGGCATCAACATTTGAACTGTGGATGATTAAAGCTTTATGGCTGAAGTAATGGGTTTGGCTGCGTCTTCCCAGCGGAGCGGCAGGCAGAGGCTTTTCTAGTTTGCTAACAGTAACTGGCAAACACAGACCACACTGGACCCTGCTTCTTCTCCAAGCCTGTGGCTGCAGTCTGAGTAGTAATGGGGGGCTTTTGCTTGTTTCTTTTAAATCAAGACTTTCTAATGACTTGGCATCTTCAGCCTGAGGTGTGGACCTTGTGTGGCTCAGAGCTGTCCTCGAAAGGAGAGCTTTCAGCATAGATGGTGGGAGACGCACCAGCACCTGTCTGACTACCCCAGATATGTGAGGACTTTGCATACCTGGGGTCCTCTCTCAGCCCTCCTCAGAGAGGGGACTTATACCCACCGCTGGGGCCTGATGTTAGATTGTTGGGGGTATTCCATCTAAGTAGCTTTAGTCTGGCCCCAAACAAACAGAAGTCCTTGGAGAAACCACCAAGGAGCCAGCTGCCGTGTCACCTTCATGTTCAAAAGCAGGTTGGCATCCAAGGGTTCTTAAGCTTCAAGTTGATCCAAGACAAGAGACGAGCGTTCTCCCTGCTCCCATGGTCACTGTAGTAAAAGCAGAGTCGATTTTGTCACAGTGGTATATTACAGCCATGGAAATTCCCCGTGGCTCAGTGGTCCGTGACCAGCAGACGTCCCCGTGGGCCGACAATTAATCAGGCTCTGCTGAGCCTTTGACTGGCGACAGTTGCAGATGTCACCTCATGCGAAAAGTTAAACCTCAGCTTTCCCCAGGAAGGAAAAAATAAAGTTTATTTTCCCATTCTAGAACTATTTTACCTCTTCACCCAATGACCCAGTTTTTATATGGAGAGGAAATGTTAATTCTGTTTTCTTGTGTGTAAGTAGACTACTGAGGCGGGCACGTTTGGAATCTTTATTTTTATTGCTTTGTAAAAACTATCAAAAGAATACGGTGCCATTGACTGGGAGAGAACACCGAGAGTGTCACTTCCCCATCTGTTTGCCTCCAAGTGTGATGAGGCCCTGACAGCTCTGGGGTCACAGTGTCTTAAAGTTGACAGGAGTGCCCAGGTAGACCCCTGCAGGTTCAGGGAGACTCACGGATAGAGTGCAAGGTGTGCTTGGGTTCCTTCTGTCTGAGCAGATGCAGAGATGGTGCATACTGGAACCTCACTGAGTCTGCCTCACTAGGACAATGGTGGGTGGCGAGGGTGCTGAGGCTACCCCACGGAGCCAAGGACATGCGCTCTGCTCCAGCATTTCCTCTTCTTCCCCTGCCTCCAGGTCCTGGTCATTGCCACTGGGATGCAGTGGCAGGGCGAGGGGTTGGGAGGCAGCCAGTGAGGGGGCAAGGACACTGCTGCCCACCTGGAGCACCCGGGTACCTTGGCGTCAGCAACCGGCTGCCTTTCTCCTCCCCTCCTGTCGCTCGACACTGAGGTGAACTTTTTGCTGTGATTTATGTGCCTTTTTGGTGTCTACCCAGACTTCTGGATGATCTCAGAAATGTCACACGCTGCTTGGGGAATGTGTGCACGTGTATTTCATGCATTTTTACCTTGCAACTCAGAAAGTCATCCTCAGGACACTAGTGCATTGAGACTGATGTCTGGCAGGAAACAAAGAGGTCGTTCTTAGGTTTACATCATCAGACAGCTAATGAAATTTTATAATTTCCCCAGAATCTAATTCCTAGAATGCCCATCACAATCACAAATTTAGGATATTTTTTGCAAACTCATATAAACAGGTAATGGATGCAACTCAGATTCCTGTCACATATTTATTGCACTATCAGCTGAAAATTTTTTAAGTGACAAGAACCAAAATAATCATTAATTTTTATAGGGCAAGGATCTGGCTTTTTGTCTGACACAAAGCTGTATAAAAAACTGCTTCTGATTTTATGCACATTGTTTTTAGTTAATGATTTTCAGCTGTTTGTTGTCCCTCTGATAGTATGAAAATGTTCCATATGCTCAGCCAAAAGACAAATGATTAGCAAATGAAATTCCGGACAGCTGTCTGACTGAGCGCGTTGGGTTGATAGCATTCTGCTATCATAATTAGCTTAAGCTTTGGGTTAATTAACTTTCTACCTGGATATGCATAATAATGGCCAACTGCAAAAAGCAAGAAGCTTTCAGTACACCAACAACATTGCTGTCTTTTTTATTTGGTATTTCAAGAGCGTATTAGAATTTCAAGAGTGATTAATCCTGGGAATATTGTCATCTACTGTAGATTTTATTTGCAAGCCAGATAATACTGAAACAATTGAAATCTATTATAGAGCAGAAATAGCATTTTAAAATTGTAATTAAAGTTTCTAAAAGCAATTGCTAATTTCAAATGCCTTTGTTGGCAAGAATATTAGGCATACCGCTTCTTGTATGGGTAGCTTGTCTGGTACAAAAAAATACCAGCACTTACACTGCGAAGCATCAAACTTTCTTTTATTTAAATGCTGTCTTGAAATCACCAATTATTTTTATGTAATTTGAAACTGAGATTATTCTGTAGTTTAACGGGTGCCGCTCCCTCCGCCTGATTCCCTTCGATAACTATGCCTGGCTTCCTTATCTTTGTTAGTGTGCGGAGTGGAGGGCTGCTGTGGGGTTGGGTGCCTGATGCCCTCTCTCCCCTAGAAGTGACTCTGAGTGGGGAAGGTTGGGGTTTTAGGAGTCTGTGCTGTACATTTGTAGCCTAGTACTTATTTTCTACCCAAAGCAGATTATAAATCAATTTACCGATTTCATGAAATGGGGAGAGAAATGGCCTTGTCTCCTTGTTTGCGTGATTTACCAAAGCGTTCTCTAAGACGCTCATCATCTTAAGGGGCTGCTCGGGGCCTTGGAGAACACAGGCTAGTGAAGTGGATTGTGGGTTTGGAGTAAAAATTGTAGTTTACATTTCCCCAAGCACAGAGAGCCTAGCACTTAATTCTGAAATAAGTCATGCCTGTTGTTATACTCAGAAAAATATTTTGCCTTCTGGAAAAAAAAAATTCTTTCCATATGCAGTGGACAGTGAAGGCTCCATGGTATCAGTTCTGCCTGGGCTGCTGAGGATGTCACTTATAGGACCAGCACTGGCTAACGTGTGCTTTGCCAGACATGTAGCTGTTTGTCAGTCCTGGCTCCCAAGCACCCACTCAGTCCCTTCATGCAAGTTTTATGGGGCTGTCAGAAGCCATTTTTCAAAATTGACTTCATTTGCAGACATGTTGGGACATCCACTTTCTCCTGTGGTTCCTGAGAACAGTGGTCCCTGGGGTTCAGCCTGCTCTGGCGACCCTGCTGAGAGGAGGCCAGCAGGCCCCTCTTGCACCCCAAGCCTGCCACCCTAGCGCTGGGGCTGTGACTACCTACCGGGCCTTTAGCCATCTTCATAATGGTATCTCCAGCCGTCTCCAGTGAGGCTGGCTGAGATGCCCTCTCTTTTTGTTTAGTCTGCCTCAAGCTGCATAAACAAAGATGGCAGAGGGGTTGAGAGAGAAGGAGCCTAATCCCAGCTTTGATGTCCAACCCTTGGATTTGGAACCCAGCTTCCCCAGTACTCAGCAAACGCCCACCTCCTTCCCTCCTGAGGTTCTTTTAATGTTTGACTAAATGAAACACGAGCAGATTCAGTGTGCAGAACTTGGGTACATTTGATTCTAAACTAGAAAATATCCTGTTAGAGAAATGATGCAGACTTTGGGATGAGTGATATTTTAACTAGCTGTTCCAAGCTCTGAAAAGAAAGAAAAAGGGAGATGTGTCCAGAACCCATTTGGGGCCTGCCTTTGCTGAGTCTTTTAAATGCCATTTCAAACATTCTGTCAACTAATGATATTATTTCTTTTAAAAAAACTTATTCTACTATTTGCGGTGCTTGATTTTTAATTTCTTTTAATGTCAAAATTATTTATTTGGCCTGTTCCATTCCAGATGTGGCTGTGGAGGGCACATTAATTTATATTCCTTTTCCATGGGCCCTGTGCCCATCTGTACATCATTTCTGAATTTTGTCTTCTCTCCAGAGGGTTCACCTATTCCTACCGTAGGTTTCATTTGCTGTGTAAACAGAATAAACAGACAATGCAAAGATTCCCTACAATGCCAGAAAAATAATTCTTTTCAACAACATTCTGGATCATATTTAAAAAAACATCAAGAATGCAATCCACACGCAGCCCCATTTCTCCACTTTTACTGTCCTCCTGAGGACAGGCTCATGTTACGACCGCATGTTTCCCCTGGATTTGATAAGTTCATTTTTATTAAAAATACATCCAAAACAGCATTTTCCAGTAATCCTCAAATATGTGTTGTGGACATTTCTTTGTTTTGTGTGTGAGCATGACTCCCTGGCCTCACATGGAATGCTTTCCTCAACTGGTGTGTGTATGTGTGCATGTGTGTGTGTCTGTGTGTGTATGTGTATATGTGTGTATGAGTGCGGGGCTAGCCACGCACGTTATGCTGTGTTTGTATGAAAAGCAACATTAAAGAATGGTGATTTTTTTTCTTTCTGACATTTACAAATAAAGAGGGACATGAGTTATTTATGCTCCAGTGTTGCTGCAAAGTCCTTATCTCCGCGTGGCACTAAACAAGGATTTGTTGTGGGATTTGCAAGGGCCGCACAGTGCTTCTGTGTTAAGCACCCAAAACTCTAGGGGACTGGCACTAATTTCCTCTCTCTCGTAAAACAACATAGTATTCATAACAACTCAAGAGGCTTGACATAAGTAATGACGGTATGTGCCGGCGAAGATTACCACCCAACAGTGTAATCAAGGTGCTAGGTACTAATGCAAGTTAAATTGACACAATAATGCTGGAACTTGCGTTGTGGGATTAGGAGGGTACTTGAGATGCTGACGTGGGCACACCCCGCCTTCCTCCTGTCTGCCTTTCCATTCCTGTTTATACTTAATGACCTCAAAATTTGTATGTCGTTAACACCGTGTACTGAAGTGGGAGAGAACACGGTTTGGGAGGGAAAAGACTCCCTGTCTTCGTTGACTTTTGTCTCTTTTGGTAATTGGTGGCTTTTCCTGCCGTACCAGGGAGCAGCCCGCACAGCAGTGAGGCCCCTGAGGTCTCCGTAAACATGCTGTGGGCACCAAGTGCTCACGCCCGGCGCTGCCAGTAATTTACATACTTTGAATGAAAAGTCATTTGTGCCTGCAAAATTGTTATTGCTGGAACAAATTTAAATACTAGTCATATGGAAATCTGAATAAAGTCATATTAAATTTTGATGCTCAGATCAATATTGTAGAGCCCAGGTAATTAAAGTGGGTTTGTTTATTTGGCCCCTTATAAATAAAAAGGGCTTAATACAGACTAATTACACAGAATCTTTCGTCGACGGTTGGATAATAATGGCAGCAATTTGAAGTGATATTAAATGTGAATTAATGAAGGAATATTGAGTCGCTTTGACTGTATTAAGCTGTGAAATGACTCCTCTTCTCAATTTAACTTTCTGTCTTGAGCAGAATGATTGATAAGCAGTGGGTTTTTGTAGGGATGACATATAACAGTATTCGAATGTGGTATTTAATTAATAACTGTGGGATGCAGCATTCTCTATTGTTTGGAGAAGGGTCAGAAGTATCCCGTTTCATTTGAGAGTTCTTGGGACCACTCAGAGGGTGCAAGCCCTTTGGGGGCTTCCAAGGCTGCCTGTTGGGGGGGTGCATGGCACACAGTGGGGCCTCTGACCTTTGCTTAATCAATAAGGAAGTAACTTATTAGAAACCCAGGAAATCAGAGATGATGAAGAGATGATGCCCCAGAGAGCAGGACTGATCACACTTAAATCCTGAGAAGGAAGAGCACACATGGGCTCTTCAAAGACCACCCAAGAAAGAATTAGCTAGGAGAAATAAGAATGGCTTTAGGTGCTAGTGCTGGGTGCTGTTGCTGGTGCTGGGTGCTGCTGCTGGGTGCTGGTGGCTTCGTCAGTAAAGTGCTTGCTGCACAAGCATAAGGACCTGTGTTTGGATCCCCAACATCCATGTGAAAAGTCAGACACAGCTGTCAACACTGGGGAGGCAGAACCTGGGGACTTGCTGACCAGCCACTATAGCTGAGTCAGTGAGCTCCAGGTTCAGTGAGAGACCCTGTCTCAAGAAATAAGATGAAGCCGCTGGAGAGATGGCTCAGCAGTTAAGAGCACTGGCTGCTTTTCCAGAGGACCCACATCAGCCTGTAACTCCATCTCCAGGGGATCCCACATGCTCTTCTGGCCTCCCAGGGCACTTGTACACACATGTGACATACACACATACATATAAATAAAAATATGTTTATTTTTAAAGAAACAAGGTGGGAAATGATAGAGGAAAATTCCTAGCATCAACCTCTGGCCTCCAAATTCATGTCCACACATGTGCATGCATACCTACATGCACATACAAACACATACACAGGACACGAAAGAATGACTTTGAGGAATAGCTAAGGTTGTAGTCAATTATCCCATAGCATTTAACTTAGGAGCCACAGGTCTTTCTACACAAATATTTTCTGAAAAGGTGCTCTTGTGTTTTGTCTCTGACCTTCCAGGCCAGGGGCCAGACCATGACCATTAAGTACCTCCAGGTGGGTTGTCTGGCCACTGGAGTGTTCATGTTTTGCTTTGTTTATTTGCAGAGCAATGTGTATATAATTTCCTCCCACTGTGCAATGCATGTCATACCCACGTTAGCATGTCTACCCTTCTAAAGGGTCCTGCTGAAGGTCAAGACCTTGCACTGAACACCCTTTTTATATATATTACAAATTGCCAGAATTGTTCATTAATTTCTATCTTGAAATGCCATGTCAAACCTCTAAAGGAATTCACAATGCCAGTGTCCCTTGGACAGCTTCTCACCATGGTCCAGTGCGAATTTCTGATGAAATTACAGGTGCAGGGAAATGCAGAATTAGAAATATATCTGATGTCGCAACACTTGTGAAGCAATAGCTTTGTTGATGACAGGACAATTCCATTTTTGACAGTTTAATTTACTGTTGCCAGTGGACAAGAGCAAGAGGAGACCGCGGGGTTAGCCACCTGCCCCCACGTGCCGTGTTTCACACGCGAGGTTGCAAAATCATGGCTCCCTCAACCTGTCGGGCTCAAATGAGAAGGTTTTCAGCTGGGAAAATGGAATATATCAGTGTATGTAATATTGCCTGACCTCATAAAACAAAAGGGAAAACTGCAGATTCTGACAGCCATTATGAATCTCGTATCAGCATCGAGAACGACTCGGAGCTGGGGTACAGTACATGTTTATAATAGAAAAAAAACAGGGTTGCCACGTTGACTTGCAATACAGGACGAAAAAATGACTTGTCAGTAATTCGTTCTCAGATGTTAAAGAGGCTGTGGAATTTACTAGTATATACACGGAAGAATGTTTAGCCTGGAGCAGAGTGTGGAGTGTGGAATACTCTCTACACAGAGGGGCTGCTGAAGTTAGTCGTACACAGAGGTGGATTGTAATGGAATCCAGTGGACGGGGACAAATCCCAGGTTAGGCTGGTGGCTGCTTCAGTGGGGCCCGATTTCTCATTACCACATGGGCTGCAGCCCCTTTCTTACTCTTACCACAGTAAATGTATAATAATAAAACTTCTCGAATGAAGTAAATTGCGTTGTTTTGAAACTATGAAGATGACTTGGATTGAAGGCATTCTGTTGGAAAGCTCGGGATTGGTGCACGCCTTTCTGTCTTATGCTTAAAATGTTTTATTTGTACTAATTTCTTCACATATAATTAGATGCACTCCAATTTAGCATTTCTACTTAATAGTCTATTCCTTAACCTTCTTGCTATTTCCTTATGTTGGTCCATAAAAACATTCTTATGTACAGTAATTATCTCAGCAGTTTTCTGTAATTTTTTTTTTAAATGGAGGAGGTAGAGTTGTGGATGTGCAAAGTTTTTAAGCCAGAAGCCATGAGGCTCACCTGTGCTCTATTCTGTGGCCTACCCCTTCTTCAGGAATGTTGGGGTGGAGTCCAGAGACCTCTTTGTTTACAGTGAATCATGGCAGTTGATTTAAGTGAGTAAAGCATGCCTAACGCAGTGTCTCTGTGGGTCCCACATGCTCCTGTCGCTACTGGTAGCTGTACAGAGCCCTGTGTTCTCTGCACACACAATGCCCAGGCTTTTCATGGAGGGTATAGTAGAGGGGTGCTTAGCAGGTGACCAAAGGACAGGGCTATGCGGGGACCATAGTGCCAACCCCAACAGAAGATAGATCTCAGAAGCAAGGAAGGTGTTCAGTCCAGTGACATCATGGCCCTGTCACTTCCCATCTCCCATCCAGATTGCCTGGATGGTAGAGTAAGTGCTCCTGTCGCCAGTGTAGAAGAACCCAGAGCAGCACTGCTCTGCCCATGGGAAACCCTCCTGCGGGGTGATAGGGAAAACCGAGATGAGTAAGGCTCGGAGCTTTGGGCTAATATCCTGTTCAACACCAGGATACATCTGAGCTTGGGCAGTGCAGCCTGTGGAAGTACATTCTGAGCCACAGGGTATCAGGAAACCTCAGGAGAGGGCACGTGGCACGGTTGGGGAGCAGCCTCTAAGGGAGCCATGCTGGCTGTGCAGGTGGAGTTTGAGCTGAGCAAGGCTTCCAGAGGAATACTAGGAGCTGGGTGACAGCCAGGACAGGCGGACAGATGTATTGAGACGGAGTGACTTCTGTTTGGTTTAGAGTTTGCTGTTGAAAAGGAAAGGAAGGACCTTGGAAACCACAGCATACACCTCAAAGGCATTTCCTGATGCCTAGTTGACCACTATTTGGGTTCAAGTATGTTCTTGTCTAGTCAAGTAACTGAATTAGAGTGACCCTCTAGTCTGCACAAGCTAGGTGCTTTGGAAGACATGGACTATGTAGACCTCAAGCATTGCATGTAGCGTGTGGTCTTTTAGAAAACAGCTTGCAAAGACTCAAGCCAGCATGTAGCCTTTTGATTCATTTGCCTCTGTCCCCTTCTGGAGGGTTATCTTGAGAGGGGGAAGGGGAGAAGGGAGAGGAGGGGAGAAAAGATAGTACCTGGCACAAAGTAGGTTCTTGGGAAATATTTATTAAGTGAATAAACAAATGTGATTGACAGTATTCCAGCCCACCTATATCTGGGAGTCAGCCTTAAGCTTTGTTGCTTCAACATTTAGGTACATTTTACTCTGCAGACTTTGTGGTATAAAGGATAAACTGATGCATTGGATCTCAGAAGTAGAGGGCTTTAAGGTCCCTGGACTGATGCACAGCTACACACAGATGACTATTGTGTGATTCGCTGTCATAGGCTCATGACAGGGCTAGACTGAAAAGGTGGAGATTTGCATGGTGACTGGGTTGCAGTTGAGTTCTTAGCTAGTCCGACAGGGAGCTCTGAGACTGAAGGAACCTTTAGGACATCCCAAAAGGATGCTGGGAGCTGGGCCTGCTATCCCCATGTCAGCCAGGCCTCAGCCTCAGCTGCTCCATAGAGTCAGGCCATGGGCTGAGATGTTCTCCACAGAGGGTGTCGGCTAGTTCATGGAAGGTCCCCTGGAAAGCAGCCAGGTCTTGACCATCATCAGCGCGTGATTTCCCCACAGCCATGCTGGAGCAGGATCCATGTAGACATCAGCAGCTACTGAACAGAACTGTGCTCACCACAGTCTTGTGGGAAACTTCCAGCCCAAGCATCTGGGAGCTTCAGGTACTACCAGAGAGAAACCGTAACCCCAGCTCATTAAGAGGTCTCAGCACCAAACTGTTCTGCCCCAGTCAAAACATTTGTTACAGGGCTTGGTGCAGGCATCACCCAGAGCATCATATTGTAGCTGAGTGGAGACTCATCACCACAGGCATCCTGGAGTCTGGTCCCTCTAAAACATTGCATGGTGTTTAGTCAAGCTACATGATGTTATAGAATATCAGGGTAAGAATGGCCAGTCAGGCTCAAGGATCTGTTCTGGAAAATTCACGTGGAAATAGGGCATTCTTTAATATCTTGGGTCTGATGGGGAAGCTGTGGTCCCTAAGAGCTCTTAGCTAACAAGTAGGCTCAGATGTTCCAGGTGTGGACAGGTGACTGGAACAAACACACATGGGAGGAGGCATACTCGGTCCTTCATTGCTCTGGGGTCATGTTTGTCCTTGCATTAGAGTGAACTTGGCCACAGGTGGGCCTTGCCTGGGGGAGGCTGCCCATCCTCAAGTTTCTAGAAGGTTCTATTAGAGACAGGCCTTTGACTGGTCCTAACCTCCCAATGTTCAAGTGGGTCACCTTCCCCTGGGGTCTGTGTGTAGTGGGTATCACCCCCAGAATATACCATGTAGGAAAGTACAGTCCCCAGACTGCTTTCTCCAACTCCACAGACTGTCAGTATCTGTTGTAAGTTAAAAGGTCTAAGATGTGTACTATCCAAATAATCTCTCAGATACACATCTTCAGGGAAGATGCGACTGTGGTCCCACAGGTACTGTTCCCTAAGACTCCATCAGGCACCTGTCCAGCATTACTGGGCCTCACAAGATTCTTCCATGAAGAACCAGATTCCTGCCTGATAGTCCTCCCCTCCTCAAGACCCTCAGCCTTTTGTGCACCAAGAAACACAGCTATAGAAACTGGGTCAGCACCCCACATTGCTGATTCACAGAAAACGGACAGCTATTTTAAAGCATTGACTCATAGCCTTGTTAACCAGGCAGTTCCTTGTCATTAATGGCATAAACCATGTTCATCTTGCCATGTAGCCATCACTTTGGATGCTCCATCCCAATCCAACACCGTATGCATTAAATCCCAGATCCCCTTCTGCCCACCACCCACCCCATCTGCTCTCTGTCCTCCCCTGTTCTCTCTAGGAAGCACAGCTAAGTAGGCTTGCAACACGTTTGTCTGTTCACTGGCATGGTGTGCCCTAGGTCCACCCATGCCTCAGCACGTGTCCACATTCCTTCCTCCTTCAGGCTGATTGCAGCCAGTTTTCAAAGAATATTTTCCAGACCAGGAGCCTGTCCCCACCCCATTCCCCTTTCAGGTACAGTATAGACACATAGCCCGGTGTCCACAGTGATCATCTGTGGTTTGCAAGCATGCATGTGTGTTGTGCTGCCAGAACCCAAGGTCTCTGCAGCGTCCCTATGCTGGCCCTGACTTCTTGGGTGCAGTTGTCAGCGTGATCGCAGCCCTGACACGCACATGTCCGCTAGTTTTCCTCGCACAGATCAGTGGCCTTGGACGGCCTCTGCATCTTTGGCAGCCGTTCCAACCTGCTCTGTCTTGTCATTTTAGAGTTCAATATCTGCTCCTCTGAAGGAAAGAAAAAAGAACGAGGATGGGCTGGACCATTGTACTTGGTCTTTTGACCCTCCGTGTTGCCCATGAGCAGTGAAGGATAACTTTTGACGAGCCGTGTCAGCTGTGACAGGCAATCTCGTTGGGCTGAGGGGAAATGTGCTGTACAAGTTTGAAGCCTTGGTTGGGGGCATTTTTCTGGTGTTCAATGCATTTAAATTGACACTGGGCTACAGCGTGTTGTTCATTCCAGGCCCCGCTGCAGGCTCCTGTGGCTTAGCTGTGTGGTTAGAGAACTGGCATCCTCTGTATCCTCTCCAGCACCGTTTACATCCTCAGCTTTTGCTGTCATTCTTTCCCTGTCTCCGTATTAAACCTTAACTATGGAGGTGGTGATTTTTAAGGCTTTCAGTTGAGTAGGAATTTGTGATCTTTTAGTTGGCGGGAAAGAAGAGAAAATGGTCACGTGTTCCTTAGCTTTTAACCTCAACAACATTTTCTACACTGAAGCCTGGAACGTCTTTATTGACAGCTGTGACTTCAAGGGAAAGTCATTTCCCAGTTGTTTCAAATTCCTAGAAATTAGGTTTGGTCTGATTTTCATTGTTAAGGGGGAAAATGTCAGCTGGCAGGAGCTGTTGCTGCACCAACCGCATCAGACAGGTTTGAGTGGGGCCTGGCCCATATAAAGACTGTGGTTTTCTCTCTTTCCATCACACTGTTCTTGGTGGGGACCAGGATGGAGATTTTATTCAGAGCTCTGGACTTTCTGTGAACAGATTACGTATCATCTGAGGAATGGTTCCCAAATGTGCTCCATGTTGGTAACCCCCTGCCGTCTGCCTCTTCCCCTTAGGAAATTCTATTTGGCTCTGTACTAGCATATCTGATACCTGAAAGGTTCTTAGCTCCCCTCTAAGCAGCACTAGGTTGGTGTCGCAGGCCTGCTGCCCCATGTGTTCACCTGTTCGTTGGCCATTTCATAGAGCACACTGCCATCAAGCTGCGGACAGCTTCTAAAGGGCTCCCAACCCCAGCATAGCAACACCACCTGGGCTCAGACATAGGATCATTTGTGTGAGGGGCAGGGCCACTGGAAAGGTAACAGACAGAAGGTCCAGTTGTAGAAATGCCTACCTATAGGCAATGGCAGCCAGAGAAGATCAGGCTTCTGTACTGGCTTTGGCCTGGGAGGACCATACCTGTTACTGTTGTCATGAGGCTTACTACATGGGTGCCCTCGGGGCCCCATTCTCTGTGTATAGCAGTCAAGGTACAGTTCTTTTTTTTTTTTTTTGGTCTTTTTGAGACAGGGTCTCCCCGTAGCCCCAGCTGTCCTGGAGCTCACTATGTAGACCAGGCTGGCCTTGAACTCACAGAGATCCGCCTTCCTCTCTGTCTCCTGAGTTGCTGGGATTAAAGGCATGCATCACCATGCCCGGCTAAGGTGCAGTTCTTTTATGGACGCTGGGGAGCGATGCTTCCTAAGAGTCGGGGATGCGTGATATAAGAGGAGAAAGCTGAGGCCCACTGAGCCTGGGAGGGAAGGCCAGGCCTCCGTAGCACTAGGCAATGGATCTCAGTAAGCCTGACCCCAAGCACTGCCTCCCCAGACCTGGGGCCTCTCCAAAAATCATCTCCTCAAAGGGCCCACACAGATACCATCTACTCTGAACAGGGCACTTGCAAACCCAGGACACGTGTAGGATCCATTGACTTGTCTTAGGAAGTCTCTGTTCCTGCAGCACTGTGTCTTCATACCTGGGCTTTCTGGAGGTCCCTGGTGAGTTTTCCAGGAAAGGAATGTGCAGCTCTCGGGAGCCAAGTGCACAGAGCTGGGCTGGTGCCCTTTGTGCTCTCCCAGCTGCCGTTCTTCTGCCACTTTACTCAGTGGATCCACAGAGCCAGTCACACTTCCCCTGCTTAACAGCACCTGCCTGGCCACTCAGCACGAGACCTGCACCAGGTGCTCAGCTGGTGTCCCACTCAGAGACGCTCAGTTGTAGCTGTGCTTATCATCCTGGATGGAGCCTGCCAGGTAGCTGGGCCACACCTGCTGTGGGGTATTGCTGGGAGTTCTTAGAATGCCCTCTTGTCCCCTGGACACCCAGGAGAGGTCAGGCCCTTGTTCTCAGAGTGCATTGACCAAGGAAGAGACGGTGGCTTGCTTTAAATTTACAGAATTGTCTTGGTAGCCTTACAAAACAAAACTTTATTTAAAAAGTCTTCAAACTTAGGTTTCTGTCTTCTTTTCCTGAACTTTTATTTCATTTGACCAAATATTTGAGTGGTAGCAATTGCTGAACCTTATGGAGGACTCTCATGCCCTTGTCAGACTGATCACGTGCACCCTCTCCTTCGAATTTTCACAGGTAAAAGTTTATGACATGGGGCCATGGAGATGGCTCAGCAGGTAAGGCCCTTGCTGCCAAGCCTCATAATCTGAGTTAGATCCCGGGGTTCCACAGAGTGGAAGGAGAAAAACCAACTCCCACAAGTTGTCCTCTGCCCACAGTAGCACACAAACCCACACCCATAAATAAACAAATGTAATGAAATTTATTTATAAGTTTATGATTTTGGTTGAGATTGCATTAATCCTAGAGATCTGTTTGATTATTAATCTGAGATCCTGTTCTCAATATTTTTTCATGGCCAATATACCCTGTCGTTTTTGCAAATTTGGGTATACAATTCCTTTAAATATATTCTTAGATTTATCTATAAGCTTTCTTTGTGTTTTTGATTCTTTGGAAATTTTATATTTTCAGTTTCCAATTCCAGTATTTTCTAGTAAATAGAACAGCAGAACATTTTGTGAGTGTGTCTCGACCAACCTGTCTGAAAATGAAGCTAGTTTCCTCTCTGCCCTTTACTCTGCTTTGTTGTGGTATTGCATTTCCTAGTGTCTCCACATGGTATCGAACAGGGACCTTCTCCCCTGCTCTTTGTTTTGGGCTAAAGCACTCAATATTTTACCATTAAATAGAAATGCAGATTCTTTGTGAATTCCCTTGCTCAGGTTGAAGAAGTTGCTCTGTGTTTTTATAGGATGAGAGTTTTATCATAGATGGTTGTGTGATTTATTATTATTATTTTTATTTTACGTGTATGAGTGTATTGCCTGCATGTACGTAAGTGCACCTGTGTCGTGCAATGCCCAAGGAAATCAGAAGAGAGCATCAGATCCCTTGGAACTGGAGTTATGGATGGTTGTTAGCTGTCATGTGGGTGCTGGGAATTGAACCGTGGTCCTCTTCAAGAGCAGTCAGTGCTCTTAACCACTGAGCCATCTCTCCAGCCCTGTGTGTGTGTGTGATTTTATATATATAATATATATATTATATATAAATATATTAGGATCTCTTTTTCTCCATCACTTCTTCTACCTCTCTGTTTTCTCCTTTCTTGTTCTCCTCCTCATCGTCCTTTTTATCCTCTTCCCTCCTCTTCTTCTTCCCCTCCCCCCCCTCCCCCACATCCCTCCTGCCATTTTCTGCCTCCTCCTCCTCCCTCTCCCTCCAGTACTGGGGATTGATCACCCTCATGGCTGTGTGCATTTGAAGCAAGCACTCTACCTCCTGATCACTTCAGTCTTAGTTGTCCTTCTTGGCGTCTATTGAAATGTTTTTGTGGGTTTTTTTGTCTTTCAATCTGTTAATATTGGAAACTATATTAGCTGTTTTCCTAATGTTTAAGCAAATCTTGCATGTCTGTGATAAATGTCACTTGTGTTAAGAAATAAACACAGCTCTACAACCTCTCTGTATGTGTGCATAATTCCATATGCTTGGATGTTCTAAATACAGAAACATGTTGCTGTGCCCTTGCTAATATTATAAGAATTATTGTTTAGAAGAAAAATTGGTATACAGTTTTCTTTTAAGGTCTATAGTCATGATAATACTGGTCTCAGGGATGCCTTGAGAAATGTCTTCTTCCTCTCTCTCTTTCTCTCTCTCTCTCTCTCTCTCTCTCTCTCTCTCTGTGTGTGTGTGTGTGTGTGTCCTTCCCTCCCTCACTCCCTCTCTCCTTTTTAGTCCTGCTTGTCTACTATTGCTTTTAATTTTTTGCGTAAATGTTTGATGACTTCTCAGTCTGGTGTTTTCTTTGCAGGAAATTTATTAGCTATTCAGCTATCAAGATTGATTCAATACTGTTCATTCAGATTTTCTATTTCTTTTTTAAGATTTTATTTATTCATTTTTATTTTAAGTGTATGAGCGTTTTGCCTGCATGCTTGTAAGTGCACTGTGTGTGTGCGCAGTGCCCATGGAGACCAAAAGAGGGTTTCAGATCCCTGGAACTGGAGCTGTTAACTGCCTTGTAGATGCTGGAAAATGAACCCCAATCCTCCACAAGAGCAGCCAGTGCTCTTAACTCTTCTGCATCTGTCCAGCCCCCTGAGATTTTCTATTTCTTCATGCCTAGCTTTTGTTATTTAGAAGTTATTGGTGTCATTCGTTTATAACACCTCATTATCCTGTTACCCTTTCTCAATCTCGGGGAGGTCATAGTGTTCCTCTTCTGTCTCCTTTCTCAGTCCCAATTTACTGGTTTTCTCCCTCCTTCCAAATCAGTCAGAGGCTTAGCCATTCCAGTGATCTTTCTAAGGACAGGATTTTGCTTCTGGGAGAATTAATTTCAGTTTTCTATTTTATCGATTTTTTTTTTTTTTTAGTAATTTACTCTTTCTCCCACTTTCTGACATCAAAGCTCTGCTCGTTGTTTGAACTTCTCTTGTTTGGTAATACAAACTTTTAAACCTGTAAGTTAATCTTCTAATCTAAGTGTTGCCAATAGCTACATCCCACAGCTTTTATGTCCTTCTCCTGCCCCCAGACAGGTCTCCCTGCATCCCCAACTGGCTTGAAATTCGCTGTGTAGACCAGGCTGGCCTAGATGAGATCTGCCTGCCTCTGCCTCCCAAGTGCTAGTATTAAAGGCATGCACCACCATGCCTGGCCATCCCACAGATGTTCATGCAGTTTGTTGTTGTCCCATCACTTTGGCATGTTTGAAATGTTCCAGTTTCCTGCTTTGACCTGTGGAATTATCTGACTTGTGAATGTGGTCCATGCTGGCAGATGCCCTGCACGCATTTGCAAGGTGCAGACTCTGCTGTCAGGTGCCAGCCTTCCACAGTGCACCTTGGGTCAAGTTGGCAGAATGTGCTGCCCAGGTCTCCCATGTCCTGTCCTCCCAGGTCTCCCGTGTCCTGTCCGCCCAGGTCTCCCGTGTCCTCTCCGCCCAGGTCTCCCGTGTCCTCTCCGCCCAGGTCTCCCGTGTCCTCTCCGCCCAGGTCTCCCGTGTCCTCTCCGCCCAGGTCTCCCGTGTCCTCTCTGCCCAGGTCTCCTGCGTCCTGTCTGCCCAGGTCTCCCGTGTCCTCTCTGGCCTCCTTTCTCTTTCTGTGTTCTATCAACTACTGGGATCAAAGACTTGAAATCTCTAATTGAAAGGATAGATTTGTCTCTGTCTTTTATTTTTGTCGGTTTTTATCTTATGTATTTTGAGGATGTTTTCAGTTACATAGTAGTTGGAGTTGCTACTTTCAGAGGCTGAAGAGACAGCTCACCAGTTAAGAGCACTGGCTGCTCTTGCAGAAGACCCAGGTTTAATTCCCAGCACCCACATGGCAGCTAACAACCATCTATAACTCCAGCTCCAGGGGATCCAACACTCTCTTCTGACCTCTTTGGGCATTGCATGATACTTACACATATGCAGGCAATGCACTCATACACATGAAAACATAATAATAAATAAAATACTTTTTAAAAAAGACTTGCTACATTCCCCATCTCCCCAGCCCTGCCTTCTCTTGACAGATCACTCCTTAACAGTACGACATGTCCCTCTTCTCAGAGTTCTCTTCTTATTCTGTAGTTACGCTTTATCTCATTAACTTTGTATCGTTTCTGTGATTGTCTTTGCATTGTCCATTCTTTTGATGTGTGTGTGTGTGTGTGTGTGTATAAACCACATGTGGCGGCCAGAAGACAACTTGTGGGAGTCAGTTCTCTCCTTCCACCATGAATGTTCAAAGGAATTGAACTCAGATCATCAAGCTTGCACACAAGCATCATCACCAGCCCTGAGATCTCACCAGCCCCATTCTTTTGCATTTAGCCTTCTTTATTTTCCTAGCATTTGCTAGCTCTGCCTTTCATTCAGAATGTCGTGTTTAATGTGCCCATCAACATGGAAGGGTCAGTTTGCCATTTTGCCAACTATTTTATTTCTACCTTTTATTCTCTGTTCCCTTTTCCCCGGTTTCCAGCTGCCTTTTGTACTGAGTAACTGCACTTCCACTTTACAGCCTCTGTGCCTAGTTAGCTCTCCTCTCCCCAGGACTTGGGCCAGGATAGCACCGCAGGGGTGGAGTTGCAGCAGCGAGAGGCTGAGCCACATCTGCGTGATCGGGGATGGCAGCCACTAGCCAGGGGTGGCTCTGGAACACTCTGCATAGCTGGTACAACTGAGTTAAATGGACACTTGATTACATTTCATTCAGGTTATTAATATAAATATCCTCTTGGGGGTGGTTGCTGGGACATTGGCAAGTGTGACTGTTGAGTTTCCAGTATTCTCCGTTACCTTCTGACTTCATGTGTGATGTGAGAACTTCAGGGCAGTGTTTCCGTTTGCCCCTCACTGTCCTTTGCGCACCAATGTCCTGTGTTTCCCTCTATGTTAAAAACTCTGCTGTGTATTAGTTATTTTTACTTAATGATCCGTTGTTTAGACACTTGTTTAGGATGAAATTGGAAGTGAGGAAATCTCTCTATTTGCCCATTTTCATGTTGTAAATTTCATGTTCTAAAGACCATAAGACGGTTTGAATGACCTAATCAGATGCTCTGTGGGCAGAGACGGATGGACAAGGCGGCTTGGGAGCGGGTGGCCAGTCAGTGGCTGTGGAAGTGGCCCAGTGGGTGGAAGGGGAGGTGGCTGGGAATGGGGAGGAGTCCTGGTGTTGGGGTTGTTGGCATTGGGTCTCTGGCTGTTACTGACACAATTCTCTGCACAATTCTCTTGCGGCTGTTGGCTGCAGTGTTTCGTTCTCACCCCATGTCCTTTCCAGTTTGTTTTTCAAAAATTATTGTAGACATTAAAAATCAGACCCTTAAGAGTAAAAAGAAACCCTAATAGATGGTAAACCATTTTCTCTATGCCAGAAAAAAAAAAAAAAAAAACAGACGCAAACACCTGATTTGAATTAAAATGTTGATCAGCTGTTAATCTTGTGACCCATTGTGCAGATGCATAGAGTGACCCATGAGGACTTTGTAATCTCCTAAGACAAGACAAAGCACAGTGTCGGATGATTATTTTTACGCACCCTTGTAGTTGTCTATCATCCCTTAAAGAGAGTAGCTATTTTGGTTTACAGGTGTTGATTAGACACAGCGGTTTATGATGTAGAGTCTTTAATTTCCTGGTTCCATCCTCCCCAGCAGAGGTGGTGAAGTGTTCCCGGTTTGTTCTTCAGTTCCAAGAGTGAAGCCGTTTCAGGGCTGGACCTAACTGGCAGTGTCCTAATGGAGCGCTTGCTGTGCCACTGGAGACTGCCGAGCCCGGCATTCCTCACCTTCCACCACTCTGCACCCTGCTTCTGTATTTACGCAGAGACGATTCCACTCTGGAACCTTTGGAAGCCATTCTTAGGTGACATGATTGGTTCACTTTTGAAGTCCCAAACATGAGCCTGGATTGTAACTTTGGTGTTCTTAGCTGCTGTGGATGGTCAATGGTGGACCCAGATGTATTAGTTACTTTTCTGTGGCTGTGATAAAACACCATGACCAAGGCAACTTACAGGGAAGAGTTTTTTGGGCTTATGGAGCCAGAAGCATGAGTCCATGATGGCCGAGGCAGCTGAGGGGCTTACAGCCTCAAGCAGGCACAGGAAGCAAAGGGCGAAGCTGGAAATGGGGCAGAGCCCGCCCCAGTGGTGTATTTCCAGCAAGGCCGTACCTTCTAAACTTCTGTGAACAGTACCGCCCACAGGGACCACGTACTTGGAGCCTAAGGGAGACAGTCCTCAGGCAAACCACCACACCATTGCTTCCCAGGAGAGAAAGGAAAGGAAGATCATGCTGGGGTCTGCAGAATTCAGAGAGAATGGGGGTGTTAGCACTTCATGCTGACAGGGTGGATAATCTAGATAAATGACAATTTCCTTTCAGATATTACCAACTTAATTGAAAGAAATTGAGGGTTAAAAATCTTTCTTCTAAGAGAAATCCAGGCCCATGTGTTGGGTTTTTATCAGACAGTTAAGGAAAAATAATACCAGTCCACTAATATTAGCCCTCTCAAGGAAAGTAAAAGGGAAACATTACCTCCCAGCCTGGCTGCTCGACCAGCTGCAGCAGGATCAGCGAGAACACAGAGGAAATAGGAACTGAAAACCCATGTGTCATGAACCTGGATGGTTCTACGTAGAGAACAACATGTATATTTCAAGTGTTATACCGGCAGTGTACCTCCAAATTTAGCCTTGAAAAGCCAGTGTCAGGGGCTGAGGAGATGTGTTTGCTCTGCAAGCATGAAGACTTGAGTTCAAATTCCCAACATCCACATTTTAAAAGAAGTCATCGTGACTGCACATCCTGTAACCCCAGCACTGGGGGCTAAGCAGAGACAAAAAGATCCCAAGAGTGCTCTGGCCAGCCCAGCATAGGCAGCAAACTTGTGGTTCAGTCTTAAGGCAATAAAGCAGAAGGCCACCGGTGGAGGAAGACTCAGACATCCTTTTGTGGCCTCTGCATCTGTGTACACAGGCATGAGCACATGTCTGCACCCCCCACGCACACCACAAAAACGTTATTCTCTCTGCATTCACAGAGCAGAAAGGGAAAATCTGTCATCATCCCAAATATAACACAACTCTTCATACAATTTCCTCATCCCAATAGTTACCAAGTGGAAACAGCCACACAGTACCACTCTGCGGACAGTTCCTCTGTGATGGAGCCCACATGCACTTGTGCGTATAGGTCTGTGTGCATGTGTTTTTCTAGTTTTCTTCCAATACTAACTAGAGCAACTGTCTCATCTAGACCTGCAGCATGCTTTCCTCCTTTTCCTCAGTTCCCCTTGTGAGGTCTGCAGTCAGTTCAGACCACAACCCCCTTTTAGACCCGACTACCATCTTTCCAGACCAGTGACTCTTTCCTTCCAACTCCCAGGTATGCCCCGAGCTCATGCTGGTACACCTGTGTGACTCATCAGTCACAGGATGTAGCAGGCATCATTTGGGGTAGAGCAGAGACTGTGTGCTGGACAGTCAGACCACAGCCACTGCTTGTGTTGGGAGGTGGACAGCCAGCCCACTCTGCCCTGCCTGAGCTGTCTGAGCATAAAGGACCGAGGGCGGACAGCTTCAGGAGCATGAAGTACCATGTTCTGGGTTCCAGGAGAAGCATCCCCACGTCTGGGTGCTTTTACTCCCTACCCCACTTGCACTGATGGGAACATTTACTTTATATGCACAAGGCAGTGGGCAGAATCCTTGTGTGTTGATTGTTGGACAACACGGAATTCTAAGACTTCCTTGGGCTTCTGGCCCCACAGGAGAACTTGAAATACATGTGGTTCCTTTTGGAGAACTTATGGTGTCCTCCCTTGGCTCTGTCTGTGTCTCTGCCTCTGGACGGATGCCTGCACTGAACCTGTGCCATGCAGGGAACATCCTCTTAGATCCTCTGCCTGGCCATGCTTGGCCCCATGTGAAAAGCTGAGCCAAGTCAGATACCTCAGTTCTAGCTTGACTGCTGCCGAGGTCCACCCTTAGTATCTGACTGTCCCTCCGGGAAGCTGCCCAGTGCTGGCCTTCATGTCTGTTCTCCTGATCTGGAAAGCTTTTGATGTGAGATTCTCAGTTATTGGTGAGCAGGGTTGAGCTGGGTGTTGTGGGATGCTTGGCCCACCCTGATCTAATTTACTTTGGCTCCTAGCCAGCTGAATGGCCCCAGGAACACCTGTCCAGGACTTCACAAAACAGATTTGACCTTTTGCAAGGAAGTACACTTTGTATAAGACAACATGTTGCTTTCAACATGCATAAAAATCACGTTTCTCAGAATTCTTAACCCAGTAAAATCACATCCATGTTGCCCCCATGAACTATTTCTGCCTTTCTCCTGCGGTGGATGGCAGGCAGTGGCACAGTCCTAGGAACAAGGTCTTGTTCCCAGAGCCCCTTCTCCCCAGAGGTCCAGGAGTGTCATCCACTCTGTCCTCTGAAAGAACAGTGGCAAGACCCACCCTCTCCCCCGTCATCCCTAGCATTGGAGCTTATTGGCTAGACAGCCATTTGCCCAGATGATTGCTTATGGAGACGGGAAGTGTGGCTGGAAGCTGCATGTGTCTCCCTTGAATCAGAAACTCACCCTACAGTGGGAAGTCAGCTGATACCCTAATGGAGCGGTATATATGTGGGGTTAGGGTGTGCTTGAAGTATTCAGGGACTGTTTCCATCAGGAAGACCTCTCTAGAATGTTTGACCTCTTTAACTGAAGACGGCCTAAACTAAGGCAGGTTTCGTCAGGGTTTCTGGAAGCAGTCAGCACACCCAGATATTTACAGAATGAACCAAGGCCTTCTCTTTCTGCCCCTCCCTCCAAGCATCAAATACAGCAGCTCTTTCAGTGATGAATCCAGCTTCTCCCCCCAATTTTAGGATCTGAGTGACCTTTTGTGTTCCTGGTGTGAGTCTATTTTTTTTAATGTCTTCATCTGGCTCTTGGCCTACACCTCACACTGCAAACCAGGAGGAAGAACCCTGGGCACTCAGGGTCTTTTACAAAAGGTATTGTGCCTCATGGCCACATAAACACCCTAGGGCTACCATTTCCAGGACGCTCCACCCTGTGCTGAAATGTGAATACCTGCCATGTTTCCTGTTGAGTGTTCACTGTTCTCTATTTTACAGACACTTGACTATCATCTAAGTGGTTTATTTTATTCCCGCAGCCAGAAGGAAATACAAAAAGACTGTGATGTGATTGCATGTGGAGAGCTCTGATCAGGCACTGGGAGCTTGTTGCCCGACCGCTCCCACGCGTTTTCACAGACTTGCTAACATTAGCCGGAAGTTACTGGCAATGGGTGACATGGAAGTGAGTATACTTTTGGACTGTTTTTCATAATTCTACCTGGGGATGAGTATATTGGTGTCCTATCAATGAAGCATTTTGTTGTCTATAAGTGTGCCAGAAAGCAATTTTGGATGCTCTAGGGCATTTTCTACATAAGATGCCCTGCTCTTTTAAAGATTTATTTATTTTTATTATATGTGTATGAGTGTTTTGCCTGCATGTAAGTATGTGTACTACATGTGTACACTGCCCACAGGGGCCAGAAGAGGGCACTGCATCTGGAACTGGAGTTGTAGGCAACATGTTGCCAGGTCCTCTGCAAGAGCAGTGTTCTTAACTGCTGAGACATCTCTCCAACCCCCAAATGCTCTTTTAAAAATAAAATTATTATGTGTGGGGCTTCTTCCACCATGTTGTTAGGGTTTCAATAAGCCCCATAAATTAACTGGTTCAGACTATAAAAAAAATGTCTAGTCTATCTGTTGGAGGACCCACTTTTCCAGTCTCACTGGTCAATTACTGCAGAACTTCCAGACCAGCCACAGTCATGTATCTCTGTAAGTCTGTCCGCTTTCCTGGACTCTTCAGGAAAGCATAATTTCTCCTTTTCTTCTTCATGCCTTTCTTTCTAAACACGCCTTCTCTAAGGCTTTGGGGCTGCCCCTTGTGTTTCTTCAGTTTTTCTCTAAAGCTTCCCTCTCCCGGCCATGTGGCTGCGAGTCAGCCACACGTCTGACCTCCACGCAGGCTCTAAACCTGCATGGCTCCATGGGCTTTCTGTCCTTCCCACCATTCACCTCCTCAAGGCAGCTGCCAAGATGACCAGCTCGCCTGCCCTGAGGATTTTTCTTTAAGACTCTAATAAAATTGTAAAAGCTTCTGTTTGGGTCCATCTTAAATTCTTTTATGAAGGAGGCTAAGAACCCTCTAGGGGACCCTCTTTCTCCCCGTTGCAATGTGAGTCCCAGTTCTTGAACTGGAGAGATCAAGCCTGGCTGCAGCCATTCTCACTTGCAGAGCTGTGGAAATTTGATCTTAATCTTCACTTTTCACAGGTCTGTTCATCAGAAGCTGTAGCTTCATGAAATTGGTTTCCTTGAATGCAAATAAATATAACTTCTTTTTAAAGCTTGTGAAGTGACCTTATGTTTTGAAAGGCCTGAAGACGGGATGGGCACAGCCTCAGTGAAACATCTCCATGGTTTGCATCCAGCTCAGAGTGCTCTGTGAATTTGGTTATGCTGATGTGTCACAGTCAGGCTGTGATGCTCGCATCTTTCTGTTGGGCTGGTCTGTGCCTGCCTGTGTTCCTGCCATGGTATTGCCCCAACAGGCCAATCTCTGAGCAGCATGTCACCCTTTTAGGGACCAGCCTCTGAGAAAAACCTTCCAGACAAAATCAGTGAGCTTTATGAGTGATGCCCCATGATGCCCAAAGTTAGTGTTCACAAAAGAGTCCAAGGTTGTGGCTGAGGAACCTGGAAATGTGCATTCCCAGAGAGAAAAATCCAGACCGAATGAAAGCAGAAACACAAGGTGCTCTTACAAAGCTATAGGAAATTCTATTCAAAGTCAGATATAGGGGCTGGAGAGACAGCTCAGTGGTACGGTGCTTGTTCAGGACACACATGGCCCTGGGTCCCATCTCTAGCACAACAAACAAGCAAAGTCAGATGTCAGGTGACTTCTCCATCTGCTTTCTGTTTTCTACTTCTTTAGAATATACAAAAAAGACAAAGAAAAAACAGGTCAGAGCCAGGAGCTTATCCTCTCCAGGGGGTGGACTCTGGCTTCCTGGGAAGAAACATAAGCAGCCATGGAAGTAATCACAACGCAAGGGCACTGTGCAGGACTTCTTCCTGCCCTGTAACCCCACCAGTCCCCCACCCCCGCCACACACATACAGCACAGCACCTAGGAGTCTAGGTTCTTGCAGACACCTCTCTTGAAGATACAGGTGTGTGTATCTGCCTCTCCCTAAGCAATCTTGCTCTCTGAGTGCAGATCCTGGATGTCAGCCAGGTCATACAGCCATGGCCCTTAGCACACCTCACTGTTCCCACCTGTGCCCGCCCCCTACCCCCACCCCCAGGGCATTGGGTTTTCCCCATTAATTAGGTCCTGTTGTTTTGATGATCCAGTACATACTTCAGGTTTAGATGGACCAGTTCCTTATCTATGTAGCAGGCTCTGTAATCATCTCAGACCACAGAAACTGTTCTGAGCATTGATTTTGGTGGAGACGGGTGTGACCTTGCTAGAAATTTCAGTGTCACATCTACAGAAACACATGTATATACAAGACGTGGTGAATGTTTTGTTCTGTGATGGCGTAACTCTCATTGTATATAAGCTGTCTGTGTAGAGTGCTGAGCCTTAGACATGACCCTGTTCCTTCAAGTACTAGATCCTGACTCCATGAGGATGCTGCCAGGGTGCCTCCTCCATCTGTAAGAAAGTCAAGTCAGTTGGCATTTCTGCCTCAGCTCATGAGTCACCCACTCCTGAGCTCTGCTTCTTCCCACATGGCTGTGCACCCAGCCTCTGAGGCTCAGTGCAGGTGTTCACAGCTGGGGGCCTGGCTTTGAGGCTTAAAAGGGAGTGTGGGTTGCAGGATGGAGGTGGGTTTCCTGGACTCCTCTGGGGTACATCACCCTGTCCCCCTCTTTGTGATCCAGGAGGTTTAAAAGGAAAACGTGGTTGTTTGGAACAGGTATTTCAAATGAGTGGCTCTTTCCACTGAAATGCTAAGTGGCATGTCACATAGCCGTCAATGTCTGCACATACCCACACCTACACAGGTGCAGTGGCCTTGAAAAGGATATCACAGCCAGCATGGTGGCTAATGCTTGGTATCAGGAAAGCTAGTGTAAGTTTGAGGCCAGCCTGGGCTACAGAGTAAGATCTTGTCTCTCCCCCCACATGCAAAAAGAAAAAACCTCAGGATTCCAGAGAGAGGGACGGGTTGAAAGTATGCTCTGTCTGTTACAGTGCAACTCCCATCCGCCGCTGTGTCCACCTCTCGGGCACCAGGTACCCGATGTGCTTAGCTAATATGGAATTCTCTCAACATCTTACCCCCTCAGGAGCAACAGGTACCCAGTGCTGGTGTTGTCTGTCCAGATGAAAGAGCCCGGCCACTGTGATTCCACTTCCCTTTGATCTCCCTGCAGAAGGTTGGCTTGTCTGCCTGGAGATCCCTCTGAAAGGCAATTTAAAAGTTGGATTTGAGCAACATCAAGTGAAATGTCTTCCCATCTCATGCCGTGAGGAGCTCTTTGGTGTAGTTCATGACTGAGTAGGCGGAAACATGTTAACCCTTCCTTTGAAACATGCTGCCTCACAGGCCTGCACTGCGGGCCGCTGCTCCTTCTGCCTGCAGAAGAGAGAACCCGGGTTTCCATTAGTAGGAAGCTCCTCGGCCCTTGAAAATGAACTCATTGCAGAGTTTAAAATTCATCCTAAGACCCAGATGCCTTTAGTTCATGAGTGGTGGGGAGGCGGGGTGCACCTGGGTGGGGGGCGGCTAGCAGCAGTGGAGAAAAGGAAGCAAGGAAGGGAGCACTGTCCATGCTGCAGTCGGCAAAACACTCCATCTTTGACGGCGCAAGTGCCCTAAGGAGCCACGTGACTCTGCCACGTGTTGCTTTCACAGGCTCATCCGGAGGGAAGTGGCCACTGGCCGCTCTTACAAAGGACCCAGGTTGAGTTCTCAGCATCCACATGACAGCTAACAAAAGTCCCTAACTAAGGTTCTGGGGGATCTAGCGCCCTCTTTAGGCTTTCCTGGGCATTGCACAACACAGATGCACTTACATATACATATATATATATATATACAAAACACTCATACAATAAAAATTTTTTAAATTTTTAAAAATTTTAAATTTCAGTGATTATTTTTAAATGTTGTATTTGTATTTGTATGTATATGAATGTATTGCCTACATGTAGGTAAATGCACCCATGTCATGCAGTGCCCACAGAGATCAGAAGAGAGTGTCGGATTCTCCTAGAACTGGAGTTAAGGATGGTTGTCAGCCTCCAAGTGGGTGTTGGATATCGAACCTGGGTCTTCCACAAGAGCAATCAGTACTCTTAACCACTGAGCCATCTCTCCAGCTCCAAATAATATAAAAAGATTTTAAATCACTTGTAGGGCTGGAGAGATGGCTCAGCAGTTAAGAACACTGATTGTTCTTGCAGAAGACCTGGGTTCGAATCCCAGCACCCACATGGCAGCTAACAACTGTAACTCCAGTTCCACAGCATCTGACCACCTCTTCTGTCCTTGCAGAAGACCTGGGTTCGAATCGCAGCACCCACATGGCAGCTAACAACTGTAACTCCAGTTCCACAGCATCTGACCACCTGTTCTGTCCTCTGTGGGCATTGCACAACACAGGTGCACTTACCTACATGCAGGCGATACACTCATATACATAAAATAAAAATAATAAAGAAATTTTTTTTGAAAAATCATTTGCTTTAGACATCGTTGCTTGGTTTTATAAATATTTCAGAAAGGTGAGTTGCTATCCAGAAACCCAGGGCTGCACCTCTGTCCTTAATGAAAGAGGAGGGGAGAGTGCCATGCAGCCACAGACCTCAAGCAGCACAGAATCCAGGAGGCAGGATCACTTGATGCGTACGCTTCCCATCCACATCTCCAGCGTCTGTTGATTGGATCCACTGTCAGTGTGTGAGCAGGAAACACTCTGGCTTCTTTAGTTTCTTTTAATGACCAAGATCTCTGCAGGAATTTGTAGCTCAACTGTGATAAGACCTGAGAGTTACATGGTCCCGTCTAAAGGTCAGAGATAGGAAAGGGCCTAGCTGTTGTATACACTGTGGTAACAGCCCAGAGACAGCACATTGACTGCCACTCATTCCATCACATGGTGTAAAGATGAGAAGGGGAGAGCAAAAGATCCACTGATGCCCTCTGGGAATGACCCCACTCATGTTGTTCAAAGTGCACTATGACTGCTCACTCTTCTAGGGGATCAAGGCCTTACTTTTCTTGAATTTCCAGGTCACAGATCATCATCATGGGGAAACCGAGGCAGGAACTCAAGCAGCTGTTCACATCACATCCACAGTCAAGGGTGGAGAGAACAAACACATCCATGCTCTCTCTCAGCTCTCCTCCTCTCCTAGTGTCCTGAACCCCTGCTTAGGGAATAGTGCTGCCCACAGTGCGCTGGCTCTTCCTATGAGTCATTAATCAAAACCATCCCCACAGACGTGCCCCAGGCCACCCTGATCTAGACAGTCCTTCATTAAGGCTCTTTCAAGGTGATGCTAGGTTGTGTCAGTGGACAGTTCAAACTGACCTGCTCACCCGCATGATTATATGGTTTTATAATTTTGAGATCACATAAGGTATCCATGTTTGAGGTTAGGAATGAATGTATAAAGAAAAGGGAAACTGCATCCTGTCAGACATGATCGACTTACTCTCTTGGTCCTTGGCTTGTTTTTATTCTTACAGCACATGAACTCTAACTTTCTAGGTCACTTCTTGTGCCGGACAGCTTTAGTGTCAACTTGACACACCTGGGTTGAGGGAACCTCAGTTGGGGAATTGCCTCTATAGGACTGGCCTGTGGCCATGTCTGAGGGGCATCTTCTGGATGAGTGATGTGGGAGGGCCCAGCCCACTGTGGGTGGTGCCACCCCTGGGCAGGTGGGCCTGTGTTGCATAAGAAAGCAGGCTGAGCAGGGGCCAGGGGAGCAAGTCAGTAAGCAGTGTTCCTCCATGGCCTGTGCTCCAGCTCCTACCTCCAGGTTCCTGCCCTGAGTTCCTACCTTGGGCTCCCTGATGAGCTATGACCCAGGAGATGTAAGACAAACCCTTTCCTCCCCAAGTTGGTGATGGTCAGAGTGTTTTGTCACAGCGATGGAGAACAAACTAGGACAGTCCTTGTTGCACATGCTGTAGTTTGACAGTTCCTTTCATACAACATCCACCCACATACTCATTGTAACAAACTTTAAATACCCTCGCTGGCTCTTGGCCAACTGGCTTATGGATGTACCATCATCTATTTAACATTCTGAGACCCTGTGATATAATGTTGCATTCAGTTTTGTTTCTTTTTGATTTGTTTAGTTTTGTTTCTCAAAGCAGGGATTCACATTGTAGCCCTCGCTCATCTGGAACTCACTATGTAGCTCAGGCTGGCCTGGAACTTAAGGCAATCCTCCTGCCTTAAGCTCCTGAATGCAGGGATTACAGGTGCAACACCACCACAGCTAGCTTTTGAATTCACTCTTCATTCTGTCAAATTGGCCAGAAAAAACTGACCTGATTAGTTTCTAGGTGAGGGTAAACACTTTAAAGGTACTTCTTAGGGGCTGCAGAGATGGCTCAGTCTTTAAGATTGAGGACCCGGGTTCAGTTCCCAGCACCCACATGGCAGCTAACAACCATCTGTAACTCCAGTTCCAGGGGATCTGACACCCTCTTCTGACCTCCACAGGTATTGCACAGCGTGGGTGCACTTACCTACATGCAGATAATACACATAAAAATAAAATAAATGAGTAAATAAATGAATAAATAAATAAATAAAGGTACTTCTTAGCCATTCTTATTTCTTCTTTTGAGTACTCTCTGTTCGGATCTGTAGCCCATGTTTTAATTGGGTCATTGTTGTCTTGACTCTGTTTTTTGCGGTCTTTATATATTCTGGAAATTAATCCACTATCAGATGTAGAGCTGACAGAGATTCTCTTCCACTCTGGGCTTCCCCCTTGCTTCATTGGTTGCTTCTTTTGCTGTACATAAGCTTTTTAGTTTAATGAGGTTCCATCTGCAATTGTTGACCTTAATTCCTGAGCAAATGAAGCCCCCATTTAGAAGCCCTTTCCTGAACCTATGTCTTGTAAGGTACTGCCTGTGTTTTCTTCCAACAACTTCAGCATTTCAGGATTCACACTGAGGTCGCTGATTCACTTGGAATTTATTTTTGTGCGGGGTGATAGATGTGGGTCTAATTTCATTCTTCAGCATGTGGAGTTCCAGTTTTCTTGGCACTTTTGTCACATATCAGGTGACTGTAATTGTGTGCACTCATGTTCAGGTCTATTTTGTTCCATTAATCTAAATGTCTGTTTTTGTGCTAATACCATGCTGTTTTTATTACTATAGCTCTGTAATATAGTTTAAAACCTGGTGTGGTAATCTCCCCAGCATGGAATCTCCAAATTGCTTTGGCTATACAGTGTCTTTTGTGTTTCCATATGAATTTTCTGTGAAAATTGTCTTGGGGATTTTTATTAGATTTGCATTGAATTTGTAAACTGATGTTGATAGGATGGTCATTTTTACAATATTAATTCTACCAATCCAGGAGCAGGGGAGTCCTTCCACCTCCTAGTGCCTTCTTAAATCTCTTTCCTCAATGATTTAAAGTTTTTACTGTAGAAATCTTTAACATCTTTGGTCAGATTTATTCCTAGATTTTTTTTTAGGCTATTGTGAATGGGAGTGTTTCTAAGATCTCTTTCTCTGACTACTTGTTATTGGTATATAAAAAACGCTACTGATTTTTGTAAATTGATTTTGTATCCTGCCACTTTATTGAAAGTGCTGTTTATCATTTCTGGGACTTTTCTGGTGGAATTTTGGGGATCTCCTATAATATCATCATCTGCAAATAGAAATGAGTTGAGCTCTTCTCCAGTTAGCACCCTCTAAGTTCCTTTGCTTGTCCTATTGTTCGGGCTGATGTTTTAAGCACTAAATAGAAAAGGAGAAGAGATGGTGGACAGCATTGTATCGTTCCTGATTTTTAATGGGAGTGCTTCAAGATTTTCTCCATTTAGAATTATGTCGGATGTGGCTTTTCATACACAGCTTTGACTATGTTGAAGTATGTTCCCTCCAGTCCACATCCCTCTAGAATTTTGTCACGAAGCCATGTTGGATCTTGTCAAAGGCCTTTTCTGTATCTATTGTTATGATCATGTGATTTTTTTCCTATTCTTTCTTTTTTAAAATTTTTATTGAATGTTTGTATATTTCATACAGAACATCTTAATCATCTTTATACTTCCTTCCCCACTGGTCCCCCCCCACCACTGGAATTCATACACTCTGTCATTTGTCTTAAGGCCTTATTATATCAAGTCAGTGTCCCCAGATGTCCCTCAGTGCAGGTTCATCCACTAGGATCTAGTCAGCCTATCTAGAGTCCCTCCCTTCAAGATGATCAGCTCTTCCTCACCCAGCAGTAATCAGTTGCCAATAATCCTTGACTAAGATTGGGGCCTGCTGTTCATTTCCACAGTTCTATGCTGGGTTTTTGTCTGCTTGAGTTTGCATGGGTCTTGTGCATGCTGACACCATTGCTGTACGTTTATATGAGAAGAGTCCCAGGAGCCTGTAGGACTCGATTTCCACATGGTCCTGCACCTCCTCCCTGGCTCTTACAATATTTCCACCCCCTCTTCCACAATGGTTCCTGAGCTCTGGGTGTGTGGGGTTTAATACAGGGTCCTGTGCAAGGACTCACACTGTGCAGATTCTTACTCTCTATGCTTTGGCTATTTGTGACCTTTTGTGTTCCTGGGCCTCTGTTACATGAGGGAGCCTCACTGATAAGAACTGAGAGATGCATTAGTGTCCTCTTTACCCCTTGTTCTATGTTCCATGAGCCTTAGGTGTAGAGATTGCATTGTAGATTTGCCACGTAGGCTCGGGCAGAATCTTGGTGTGTGACCAGTGATGTAACTCTGCAATAATCTCTGTTGCAAAAGAAGCTACTTTGATGGATTGTGACTGGGATACTTGTCTGTAAATTTAAGGATCCATATTTTGCACATAATGAGAAATTACATTTGTCTAGGGATGTGACAGCCTTGGGGTTTTCTCTAAGACCTCACCAGCCATGTGTATATGGCTATATTTACAGTACCACACATGACTTTCTTCCCACTGAGTGAGCTTTAAGTCCAATTAGGTAGCTGTTGATTACCCCCAAGATAAAAGTGCCACTACTGCACCAATGTCATGTGCTGTGCTGGTCACTGATGTGGCTTTTTGGCGTTGAAGCTGGTGTTGGACCATCGATTGGTGCTCTCCCTTAGCAGCTTGTGTGGTGCTCTCCAAGCTATGAGAGCCAGCCTTCAGGGGAAGTGACTTCTGGGTCAGTTCCAGCTCCATTTCTCAAAATCCTGTGCCCAAAGTATGTCCTGTCTTCAGCAATGGGGTTTTACCTTCAAGTTCTGGGAGGCAATCAAGGACTGTGGCAATAGCCAGTGTAATTTTGGGAGTCTCTTGGACTACCTCAGCCAACACTCAAAGGAAGGTTTCTCCTGTCTGGCTCTGTTTCTTGTTATGTAGCCTTCATATTTGTCCAGAAACCTACCAACAGATTACACTGGCAATATCTCTACATGAGTCCATGTGTATAGCTGAAGGCTACATAATAAGATGTGATTTTTCTCATTAAGTCCATTTATATGATTTATTATACGTACTGACATTTGTTTATTGAAAAATTCTTACATGTCTAGAATAAAACCAACTTGATCATGGTAGGTGACCTTTTTGATATGTGTCTGGATGTAGTTTGAAAGTATTTTGTTGAGAATCCTTGCATCTCAGTTCGTTAGGGATACAGACCTATAGTTTTCTTTATTGTGGTTGTGTCTTTACCTAGTTTGGGTATTAAACTAATACTGATTTCATCGGAATTTGGGAATTCTCTCACTGTTTCCTTTTGAATAATTAAGCAGTATTAGTTGTAGCTCTTTGAAGATCTGGTGAAAGTCTGTGCTTATGCTGTGCATCAAACCAAGCAATGTTCTGACTGTTCAAGCATTCACTCCACTTCCAGAAAGTCCAGCAATATGTGTGCGATCTGCTGCGCTTGCCCAACAGCTCACCTGTTTTCTGCCTTCTTTTGGATTTTCTTTCTTTTTCTGTCCTCTGTTTGGACAGTATCCATCGATGTATATTCAAATTCACTAATCTTTTCTTCTACCATATCTAATCTCTAATCTGCTACTTTCGCCCAATATAATCATCATCTTAGCCTGTTGATTTGTTTTTCTGTCTGGAAGTTCTACCTGAATGGTTTTTTTTTTTTTTTTTTTCCTTTTTGGAGCTGAATCTTTTTTTAGTGATCTGTGTAGTTCTACTCTTTGAGCATCTGGTATCAGTAACTTTTTCTGTCCTTGTCTGCTAATTCTAATGTCTGAGTTGTAGGTTGGTTTTAATTGGTTGGGTTTCAGTTGGTCACCTTCCTGCCTCTCTTCTTGGATTAGATTCTTGGTGTTGTGACTCATACCTGGTTAAGATGAGATACTTCACATCCTAGTCTATATTTTTGAGATCTGTTGTGGGACACAGTTAAACTCTTTGGAAACAATTCGATTCTTAGGGTTCTGGAGCTCAGAGTGGGCAGAGCAATGCAGTGGACTCTGCTCTCTGAGGTAGAAGGTTATCCAGTCTGAGTGCTGAGCAGACTTTGCCTCAGCTCTGTACTCACTGGGGCTCACTTTCTGAGTTGCTGGCTGCTCCTCCTCATCCTCACCTTCCTCTTCCTCTTCCTTCCCCATCAGCTATGGTTAACAAAGTTTTCACCCCCATATTTCATCTATAGAATCAGATACTTATTGGTACATCTTGCTCTGTAGTGACAAATCTTTGTACGTCAGAACCCTGAAGTGCCTGTTATACTTCAGCCTGGGATATTGGCATGGTAGCCTGCATTTACAGCATCTCAGGATTTTGGGGGGTAGAAACCATCTCAGGATTGTCTTAAGAATGGGTACACTAGGTATCACCTGCACAGAGCCAGGACCCGGGCTCCTTCACGTTGACCTCACTTCCTTGGCTCCATCACCAAGGGCCTCACACCCCATGGTTCTGCATCCCAGTTGGGAGCCGTAGGCACTTGTACCACATCCTGAAGCCTCCTCGCCTGCAGCAGGCCTTGGTATGTTTCCTCCTGTCCCCTTATCCTGTCTTTGGCTGGGGTCTGAAGGAGGCTTTCAACAAAGTCTTCTCTGTTGCTTAACTTAAAAGTCAGACCCTGGGCTACAGAGATGGCTTATTTGGGAAAGTGTTTGCCATACTTCACTCCTCCAGAATCCACATTAAAAATCCATGCACTTGTGATCCCAGCACTGGGGATATGGAGGATCCCTGGACAACTAACATCTACCTCTGGGCCTCCATGTGTGCATGTGCGTGCACACACACACACACATACACACATACACACACACAGAGGCACACAGTTTGGGCTCTTCACAACTGATTTCACTATGAGTTTTTTGTTTTTTGAGACTAGAGTATCTTTCTTTAATGAGACTGTTTTCACATTTACCTTTATAAGAAAATAGCAAGTATGTGTGAACAAAAAACTTAAAAACGTACTCTGTCAAGTGAACCAGAGACTGTACAATTGAAAAACTCTACAGTTAATGACCTGCATGTTATCATTGAGATTTAGGCTCATTAAGTGAACACTGAACCTCTTGCTTCCTGTCTCAGAGCAGATGTAAACTGGCAAGCGTCCTCACTGGTGTTGAAGGCTGTCCCTCCTCTTAAAAGTAGCATTGTCCCTCACAGATCTCACATTTTCAGTGTCCTGTGTAG
This sequence comes from Nannospalax galili, assembly GCF_000622305.1. NCBI lineage: Eukaryota > Metazoa > Chordata > Mammalia > Rodentia > Spalacidae > Nannospalax > Nannospalax galili. The sequence continues at coordinate 718,007 of NW_008329132.1, read as the reverse complement.
GCAGAAGGCCTTTGTCACAATGTAAGGCTTGTCTGCAAAGCTCCATGGGGTAAGTGGGATTCATACCTCTTATGGGGGTCTTGAATGATGAGACTGGCTTCTCTTGAAGGGAAGACTGGCAAATGGAAGAGGCTGTGTCCTGGAAAGCTAGGGAGAGTGCAGGTGGCCTGCTCTGCCTGTGACTTGGGACTTCCCTAGAAGCAAAGGTCCCTCCTGCAGTGAGTTTTGCCACCTCCCCATGGTAGCAGGAAGTGGGAAGATCCTATAAACCCTTAGAGCCCATCCCCCAGTAGTATACTTCCTCAAGCCAGGTTGTACCTCCTAAAGATCCCATAACCACCCCAAAGGGTCCCACCAACTGGGGACCAAGTATTCAAACACATGAGCCTGTGAGGGACATTTGTCATTCAAATCACAATAGTGACTGAGCCTTTTTAAAGACATTGGGGTTGTCCAGAGTGCATCCTGATCCAGTCTGACTCTGTCCTTGTAAGAAAAAAGTGGGGCATAGGGGATAGTGTGCATCCTTCTGTAAGCCAGGGAGATGGTCATCAGAGGAGACAGTCCTGTGACCTTTGATCTCTCACTTCATTCCAGAGCACTGAAAAAACAAATGTGTGTTGTGTCAGTGGCCTAGGCTCTGTCACATGTGGTCCCAGCCTAGGGTAATTGGACCTGATGGAGGTTTGGAATCATGTAAAAGGACTGGCTTTCAGCTGACACCATGTTGATCCTCTCCCAGGTTGAGAGTCTCTGCTGTCTCACATTGCTGGGTAGTAGCAGCAGGCATGGATCCCTGTCAGCACTGTTGTGGAATGGGATTCTTCTGGGATGATTTGCCCAGTGATTGACTAGTGTTAGCATGTTCTGAGCATGTGTAAGTCAAGCGTGTTAAATGCATTTCTGACATATTTTCAGCATACAGTGGGTTTCCTAGGAGGAGAAGTCATCATAACTTGAGGAACATGTACATTTGGTCATGATGGCCTGCTGGGGTTCATTCAGAGCAACTAGTGCTGTATGTGAGCACCCCTGGGTTCTGAGAGGTCTCCTATGCCATGATAGGATTCTCCAGCTGAAAGGAAATAGCCTCCCAGTGTTCCTTATGATGGGTATTTACAAAAGGAAAGAGGCTGTCTGCTCAACTCAGCTGCATCTGAGCCCCTGGGCCATATTGGTGCTTGATGGGTTTAGAGGGAGCCCAGGGTTCTATGTCTCCCCTGAAGAGGCGGGAGGGGTTGCTATTTCCTGAACCAAAGAAAGTCTGTCAGTGCCTAGACCCCTGTCTCTTATGCCACTCTCCTTCCTTGAGGAAATATTTGTAGAAATAATGGACATAAATTTCCTACAGTTAAGAAAATATTAAGTGAGTCATAATAGGAGATTTGAGAGGATACCAAAGAGCCAAAATCAGGAGGAATCAATTATCTAGACAAATCCAAGTGAACTACCAGAATTCAAACAGAACTCTCAGCTATAAGAGAGTGTACTGCAAAGGACAGCAATATATTGAGATCAGGTTTTTCAATAGCAATATAGCTTCTTACACCATGGAGGTAACTTAGCACACAGTTTTATAGACAGCTAACTCACAGCTCATTTAGGTTAATGAGCACTTGTCAAAAATGGTCTCACATATACAAAGCCCCTTCCTGCTACACCTTACGTACAGTAAATGTAAAGGAGCTAAATTAACAGGGGGAAAAGACAAAGATTAACAAATTAAGCTTAAATTAAAAATAAGCACATGTGGTGCACCTACATACATACAGGCAAACACTCGTACACATAAAATAAGAATAAATTATTGAGACAGGGACCTCCCGTAGCCCCAGCTGTCTCAGAACTTGCTGTGTAGACTAAGCTGGCCTCAATTTCACAGAGATCCACTTCTGCCTCCTGAGTGGTGGGATTAAAGGCATGTGTCATCACATCTGGCTTAAAACGATATTTTAAATAGACTCTAAAGCAGTAATATTAGAAATTAAAAGAGACAATAAGACAAAATAGATTAACACTGTCAATTAAATATAAATGGATATAAATGAGAAATAAAATAACAAATGTGATTTTTATTTCTGAACCACATGGCAGTGGATTTATCTACTTTAGGAAGTTAAGGAGTGGAGAGACTTCTGTGACACTGGTCCCAGCCAGAGTTCTAGGTTTCTCCAGGTGACGAGGATAGGGAGTTGCTCAGTGTTCTTTGTGATGTGTATTTACAAAAGGAAACATGTCACCTCCTCACTCAGCTGTATCTACACCTCTGAGCCTGGTGCTGCACACTTGTAATCCCAGCACTCAGGAAGCTGAGGAGGGGGAAATCACTGGAAGGCTTAGGCCAGCTGCAGCTACATGGCAAGACCTTATCTCAAACAATAAAGAAAAAATAAAAGTGTGAACTATAGGTACATTTTAAAAGATAGATGAAGATAAAAGTGGAAATTAAAGAAAAACATAGTAAGAGAAAAGGTCTTTGATTCTTTAAAAGAAAAAAATGAGACATATGTAAATATGAATATTAATGAAAAGAAAAAGTACCAGCAGTTCGAGATTAAAAAGTAAACAAACATGGTTCCCATGGCTATAGAGATAAATTTTGAAGACCCTGACAAAATTCACATAATTTGTAGACGAGTGTAACTTAAGTAAAAGAGAAAGTCCTAAAATTGTAAAAGCAGTTGAGCACTGATTTTAAAAAGACCCAGTTCAGCTTTAAAGGTGATATCTCCCTTTTCTTTTATATTTTCTTGGTGTTGCTAGGGGTTGAACCCAGGGTCTTATATGGATCCCCAGCAGTGTGCGTGTGAATCCCCCAGCACTGTGAGTGTGGACCCCACAGCAGTGTGAGTATGGATCCCCCAGCACTGTGAGTGTGGACCCCCCAGCACTGAGTGTGGACCCCCCCAGCATTGTGAGTGTGGGCCTCCCAGCACTGTGAGTGTGGACCCCCCAGCACTGAGTGTGGACCCCCCAGCACTGAGTGTGGGCCTCCCAGCACTGTGAGTGTGGACCCCCCAGCAGTGTGAGTGTGGACCCCCCAGCATTGTGAGTGTGGACCCCCTAGCAGTGTGAGTGTGGATCCCCCAGCACTGTGAGTGTTGACCCCCCAGCACTGAGTGTGGACCCCCAGCACTGTGAGTGTGGGCCCCCCAGCACTGTGAGTGTGGATCCCCCAGCACTGTGAGTGTGGACCCCCCAGTACTGAGTGTGGACCCCCCAGCACTGTGTGTGGACCCCCCCAGCAGTGTGAGTGTGGACCCCCCAGCATTGTGTGTGTGGATCCTTACCACTGTGAGGTCAGTATCACTTGGCATGGGGGTCAGGCAATAAGGCAGAGCTTGATCTGCTCACTAGAGAAGATGAAAAGGATCTGGACACAATTAGCAAATTGAGTCTTACATTACATGAAACTATAGGTTTATTTCAGGTGTACAAGGAATTTAATGTCAAAATCTCTAGAGGACACACTTAAAATGTTTTTAAAGGGTACAAGACATAACCCAACAGTGAAGGGAAATAAAACCATGAAAAATATCGAATCCAAAATCAGAAAGGAAAGGACTAAGGAGGACAAGGGGAAGGGAGAGGGGAGGAGAGGAAAGAGGGAGGGAGGGGCGGGGAAGGGGGAGAAAGAGAGAGAAAATGAAATCCAAGTAGAAGAAAATAAACAAGATACTATCAGGCCAACCTTGGCAATAGTTACATAAAGAGTACATGCTGTCAACCAAATAAGAAACAGAATTATCATTTGGGGGAAGGAGAGAAGACAGTACCAAGATCTCCCTACGTGCTGTTTCTGAGAAGTTAACTTTAAATGGAAAGCACTCTGTTACACTATGAGGACAGTAAAGGATCTGACATGCAAATACTAATTAAAAGATGCCCGATGGGCTGCATTAATGTCTGACGGAGAAGGTTACAGAAGGAAAGACCAGAAGAGAGATGTTGCCGTGATTAAGTGACCAGAGCCTTGAGAGCTTATGTACCTGACAGGGGAATTTTGGAAATGCATGAGACAAAATGGAAAGGCATTACAGGAGTCCATGGTGATAAATGGGGATGGAGCGACTTCCAGTGATCAAAAAAGTAAAATCAGTCAGAGCACAGGATGCTCACGCAGCACTGTCCCCCCACAGGCACCACGGACATTTGTAGAGCTGTGCTCAAAACTGGATCCACGTTCATTCAGTTCAAACTTATGTCAGTTCCAAAACTGACCATATTTTATGAGTGGATTTTCAGTTACTCAAATGAGACAGAGAATTTTCTAACCATAGTATAATTAAATTAGAAATCAGTAACAGAAAAAAATGGAAATGCAGTGTTTGGAGGCTCTAATTCACCTCTAAGTCACAGGAAAAATTAGGAAACATTTAGAATTACATGAATATGAAACAGCAAACTCTGAAAAGTTGTGAGTTGCAGCCAAAACTGTGCTTCGGGGGCAATTTATAGCATTAAGTTTTCATAATGAAGGAAAAGAAGCTTCAAATAATGATATAAGCTTCTTAAAAAAAAAAAAAAAAAAACCCTCCCCCCGAAAAAACAAATTAAAACCTAAAGGAAAGAGGAAAAAAAAAATAAAAACCAAAAAAAG
>NW_008329132.1:708977-713290 GCF_000622305.1 Nannospalax galili | reverse complement strand
ATAAGCTTCTTAAAAAAAAAAAAAAAAGACCCCTCCCCCTGAAAAAGCAAATTAAACCCTACAGGACAGAGTAATAAAAAATAGCAATCAATGAAATGGAAAGCAGAAAAGTAGAAAATTAAATAAATTTGAAATATTTCTTTAAAATACATGTTCAACTCTCAGTTTCTACCCAAATTGACCAAAAGGCAAAAATTAACAAGATCAATAGTGAAAGAGAGGCCACATTCGCACATCCTACTGACATCGAAAAGTGCATGTCGCAAACCACTGCACTTACATTTGACAGTACACATAAGTGGGTAACTGTTTTGAAAAGCATAGAGCATACTCAACAAAAGGAGATGGGCGATAAGCACTCAGGGCAGGACACATAGCATACTAACTGAAGTGATAACAGAAACTTTTGACTAGGGGGTTAGCTCTGTTGGTAAAGTGTTTGCCTAGCATGCTAGGCTCAATCCACAGCCTGCATAGCTCATAGAGCAGGCCTGGTAGCTCATACCTGTAACCCCAGCACTCAGGAGGTGGAGGCCAGAGGGTCAGAGATCAAGATCATCCTGGGCTTCATAGTTCAAGGCCAGCCTGACCAACATGATATCCTGTGAGAGAAAGATGGGAGCTAGGGAGGGAGGAAAAAAGGAAGGAGAGGGGAAGGAGGATTGACTCTATAAGGACAAATTCATAAGAGACTTCTCCATTATGATAATTCAGACATCGTTGCTTTCATGGGGAAATTCCACAAAAGCTTTATGGAAAAAAGAGCACCAGTTTGGTAAAACCAACTCTTCCTGAAAATGCACATAAGGAGATATTTTCAGCTTGGTTCATGATGCCATCACCACCCTGATACTAGAACAGAAAAAGCATTAAAAGGAAAGCCCCATGAACACATGCATCGAGGTCCTCAGGACCGTGAGCAGCTGAAGACAGCAGCCTGTCAAAGGGGGAGAACAGTGGTAAAGCACAGTGGTCCTCAGAGTAAGAGATGAAGAGCCATTGAGTATTCACAGGTGAATCACTCAGCCTCTCAATAAGAGAAGTAGCAGTGACCCAGGAATCTCAAAAGAACAACTCTGTCTGGTACCTTCAGCTGTACAGATTCATTACAGTGCAAGATTGCATGCACCCTGAAAGTCAGAAACAGAGCCCAGGTGTCCACTCTGACAGCACCTGTTCCACTGTGTTTATAAAAGGCTTGATTATCTATGCAGAAAACCCCAGAAATCTATAACACTTCCCAGCATATAGAAATAAATTGCATTTCTGCAAACTCACAATGACTCTTGGAAGTTAGAGGTACAGCTCCATTTCCAGTGGAGACTGACTGTTAGAAATCCAGAAATCCAAAATGCTCCCAAGTCTAGTGGTGCTTGATCAGCACCCACAGTGTTTGTTTGGACTAGTGGGTTTAGATCACTTCAGATTTGGGGTTTTCAATGAAAGAGTCTCAACTGGTAAAATGTAAGCCAGTATTCCAAAAATCCATACAAAATAATCTAAATCCTAAACATCACTGGTCTGGTCATAGACATTTTGGGTAAGGGATACTCAACTTGAAGTAGGAAGAGTAAAACATGAAATAGATTTATATCCAATGATGCATACAGAATACATACACTGAAAACTACAAAACTTAAGTGAAATAAATAAGTCTAAGTTATTGGAAAGATCATTCCATGCTCAGATTAAAGACTCAATATCATGCTGTCAATTCTACTAAAATTGCCAAGCAAATATAATGCCTTTCCAGTTAAAAAAAAAAAAAAAGGGATGTTAACCAGGCTCTAGTGGAATCTAAATATGATCAAAACATATTGTATGAAATTCTCAAAAAATTCAATAAAAAGGGAAAAAAGAAAAAGAAGCTAAATGCTTAAAAACAAGTTTCTGACAATTTTCTTCTCAATTAATTATAAAGTTAAATTTAAAGCATCGATAATTGTCAAACGATTCATAATTTAAAAAAAAATCACAGCAGAACTGTGTGTAGAGACAGCAGGCTAGGGGCTGAGGAGATGGCTCAGTGGGCGAAAGCACGTACATACAAGTGTGAGAGTCTGAGTTCAAATCCCCGGAACCCACATAAAAGCCAACAACATTGCAGGAATGTCTATAATCCCAGTGCTCTTGTGGCCAGAGACCCTGTCTTACAAGGTAGAACCCAAGGTTGTTCCTCTGACCTCCACATGCATGCCCTGTGTCATTCCATGTGTCAGGCAGTGTCATACACATTCACTCAAATGTGCACCTGCACATACATTGTGCACACAAACACACACACACACACACACAAATATTGACAGACTATCCTGATACTTGTGTGGGAAAGCGCCAGGCTTATCAGCTGCCCCAAATGATTTCTACCCACCCATCACTGGAGACTAGGTGAGTGTGTGGTAGAAGAGCTGATCATGTGAGTCTTTCCAGAGTCGGCCTTAAAAGAGGATACTAGTTTCTCATACGTACTGTGTCACAGAACTTAGCTGAAATTCACTATATAGATCAGGCTGACCTCGATCTCATGGAGAGCCACCTGCCCCTGCCTCTGGGATTAAAGACATGTGCCACCATGCCTGGCTACAAGCCTTTTATGCATGATAACATTAAGCAAGCAGTTATGTACTAGGTTATTTTCTTTGAAGTTCACTTTGGTTGACAGAGTATGTAATTGAGCTCCCTCAGAATCAGCAAACTCTTCCTCAAACTTCCCCTGCTGTTGCAAGTTTAGGATTCTTCTGCCTTGAGGTTTGTAGGGGATGCAGAGCTCCAAACATGGAATCTGCATACATTATGCAGAGCAGCTAATATTAGAAGCATGTTCAAGAAGCTGCCTGTGGGGTTAATAGAGTTTAATTTGCAAGACAAATGAAGGTCATTGCCTCCTAGGGCCTCTGCTCCCAGTCCTGGCAGGGCCACTTTTGAAGAAGAGGACCTTGAATCCAAGATGAGACAGGAGCAGAGCTCAGGGCAGTGAAACCACATTGTCCTCAGCAGTCCAGAGCTGGGCATGGCCTGTCATTCTTACAGAGCTGCAGGATGGTTCACACGCCCAAAGCCCAGGAGGTCGCAGAAAAGAATAAAAATGGACAGTTTGTATCCTCCCAAACAGGAAATTAAGTAAGGAATCTCTACAAATGAGAATAATCTCCAGTTTGTAATAATCATATTCCCAGGAGTCTTTATAACCAAGGATGGACCTTATAAGCGTCTCACCTGAGTGTATCAAAAAAGTGATAATCGATAACAAGAACAGACTGAAAGGAATCTGCTAAAATACCAGTGGTGGGTTTCTCAGGCCGGTGAGATTGTAGGTCAGTTTTTGAATTGCCAAAATTGTGAGATGTGGACAGTGTTTACCTGCCCCTGTCATTCGTACCTCCTAGGAGCTGTGTCCTGCTAATCCCAGGTGGCACCTGGTCCTCATGACAGCAGACAACTGTGGACATCCTAAAAGCCAGAGGTCAGCACTCCTAGAAGTGGAGTTTGTGTGCCACGTGGCATCATTTCCGTCACCAGGGACCACGTTTGATAGCTGGTTACCAAGATCGCATTGAGTTCTGAAGTTGTAGTCATCTTGGTCTGTATATACTCTGGGCTGTTTGCATTGTGACAAAATCACAGAGATGTGTCTCTTAGACTGTTCCAGGATTAAGTGAGGCAGGAACAGAGGAATGTCAGGCATCGTAATGCTTTCTCTGTTGTCACAGATGATTTGGGGACAATGAAGGAGCTTTAGCGCTGAAAGAAGCCTCTTCAGAACCAGGTGTCTGTCGTATTTTCACCATGCCCCTTCCCGTTCCCCTCATCACTGGGTAAGCACTAGGATCCACCAAGGCATCCCCAGGGTTTAGCAGCCACCTTACAGTGGGAGGCTGGGCCTGGTGGTTAAGACCAGAGAGTAGAGAGTTTGACTCAGGAAGGAAAAGCAGAGTGAGCAGTTTGGAGAAGTCAGATGTTTAAAACATGAAAAGAAATGCAACTTTGAGTTGCAATGGTTTGAGTTTCATGATCTTGATGTGCCCGTTACTCCCTGGGGGCTGGCAAATCCAGGGGGGAGGGTTCAAAGGCAGGGTGCCCATTTGAGCTGGGATAGGGCAGGCCTGATAAGAATGGACAGCCCCCTGAGTCTCCACAGGGCAGGGCAGTTCCTCCTAAACCAAGAGCAGTCAAGCACTGTGACTCTTGAACAGGAATCCTGTGTCTACTCAGAAGCTGGTGGTGTCTTTGGCATTTAGCGAGGCTACAGGGCCTGGGCTCACCCGCACCTCAGTGTTTGTTTTGTGATCCGAGTTGCTTGCACAGTCCTTCCG
>NW_008329132.1:673977-703977 GCF_000622305.1 Nannospalax galili | reverse complement strand
CTGCTCTGAACATGACCGGGACTCAGGGAGCCCAGGACCCGTACGTGCACCCCTGCCCTCCCTGCTGGCTTGGGGTTCCCTGGGCTCCAGCCTGTGAGGATTCTGCCCAAGGGCAGGCTTCCTACCTGGGCCTGCTCTTCCTGTCAGAAACCTACAACTTGGGCTCTTCGGAATTGCATTTTCCACACATTAATTAGCATCGTGTGGTCCCTGGTGGCCAATAAGTTAAAGAAAGAACAAGTGTGAGTGAATTTTTTTTAAAGGTCATTTGACTCTACCAAAACCCGGAGGTTTTTCAAAAGCATTTCATAGAAACGTTCAATGGCAGAGTCAAATACAAGTGGGTTTTAGTGCAGTGAACAAATTTGCCGTCCTCAGACCTTTGGCGGCCCTCCTGCATTCAGCCTGACAGAGCTGCCCCGTGCATCTTCTGCAGGTTGAACAACAGCCCCTCCCATGTAAGACACCAGCCACTGCGTGGTAATTATGGAGGAAAGCCGTCACGTACAGGATGCATATGGCCATTTAAACTAGGAGGACCTTCATCCCGGCTCTTCTCATTGTTTCCTCGGATGTTCTCATTTAAATATGGCTTGATTAAAGACAGAATTCATCCCTCAAAAGAAAGAAATTACCCTGCTGTGTGCAGATTGCACGGTTTGAGATCTGCGGGCCAGTCAAAATGAAAGCAAAAAGAAAGGACACAGAATCTGTCTGAGCCACACCAACCCCACACTGAACTGGGTCTCCTCTGTGAGTGACTTCACCAAGAGCTCATCAGGTGCTCCTTGGCAGCAAGGTGGGTTCAGTGTGGACCACTGTCACTCTCTCAGTGCTGGGGAGGACCATCTGCTAGAAAGTTGTGAGGACATAAGGACGAAGTCCAAGCAAGTGGGCAGTTGCTAAGAACAACCAGTTCCTGTGAGACAAAGTCAGGATGGATGCCCAGAGAAGGGTCCGTGTGTGCCAGTGAGGCCTTCCACCTGTGTCTCTTCTCGCCAAGAGCCAGACTTTCAGCTCCTGCTGTTGAACCAAGCTGAGGGTCTTGGGGCTGGAAGGCCCTGGCCCTCGTGAGAGACTGAGGCATTCCAGTAGACAACAGCAAGGTGAGTGTGGTCCCCAGGGTCTCTGCCCCCCTACAAGGCACTTTCTGACCTGGAGATGGAATACTGTAGAAGTCTTGTTTGCTCCCACACCACTCAGAGGCTGCACAGCCCCATCTGCAGGGAGGGAGGCCCTGGACACACCCCCACTGAGAGACTCTGCCTGTGCCCTTGTGTGGCCACTGTTTTTCCTGTCCCAGGGTGGTGCACCTGAGGGAGTGAACCCTATCTTCAGCGGGCCTGGGTCTGCAGGACCTTGCTGTTCTAGCTCTAGAGAGTAGAACCCCATGGTGTAGTATCTGGGTGCCCCCCACTCATATCAACCTGTGTATGCACCCACACATTTCAGTGGCAGCCACACCCTACAACCTGACCCAACCACCTGTGACTATTTATGGAGCTCCAGGACTGGGCAGGAAGCACTGTCAGCAGCCCTCAAGTTCTGCCTCATACGATACTGGCCAGACTTGCCAGCCATTCTCCCAGCAGCCTGTTGGGCTGCCAGGCATCATTGGGTCACACTTGTCCCAGGGCATTTGGTTATGTAGCTGGCTATGACAAGAGCTAAGAACTGGGCTTCTTTCCATCATCATGGCCTAGTTTCCTGTCACACTTCAAGAACCTGTGCCTGAAGGTCTTCACATCAGGACAGTAACAGGCACTGCTCTGTCGTCCACTGTCTGATCTGTCCGCTGGGAGGCTAACCCCTAATGATCTTGAGAACTACATCCTTGAACACTGTCCTTTCATTTACAAGTAGGTGGTTTCCAGTTTTTTCTACAAAGTATGGCCAGGCCCCTCTTGATTTAGAAAGACTGGATTGTTGAAAGCACTAATTCAGACTCCTACCGATTCCAACTCAGTCTCACAGATGAGACAGTGGGAAGAAGCAGGCCAGGGTGCATGTCCCACCTAAGAAGTACAGAGGGCAGGAAAGCCAGCCACACCTAGTGACCCACAGAGGCGATTCGAGTTCACTCCGACTGTGGCCCTGACTCTGACACAACTCACAAGGGATTCTGAGCTGTTTATCAAAATACATGATATGAACAAGGTGTTGTGGCCCGTACCTGTCATCCCAGCACTCAGGACTCAGGAGGCTGAGACACAAGTTCTAGGTTGTACAGCAAACGTGAGACTCTATCTCAAAAAAAAAAAAACAAAAAAAAAACCCCTGCATTATGTGGTAAAAAATGCCTCAGACAAGCAAGAAAGGCCCAGGGCAGCTTTGTGAGTCCTTGAGGGGCTTTGCGCTGCTCGCCTAGGGACAGACACCTTGTCCCGGGGGTAGTGAGCACCCCACCCAGCACTGACAGACTGCCAGTCCTAGAGCTTCTGTGTTGTGCTGGCTCCAAGTGCAGCCAGTTATTGGGACTTTCTTACCAAATAGATTCTGTTCAAATTTCAGGAGTATGTGTGTGAAAGGCAAATGATTTCATGGCAGGTGACCTGCTTGTTTGACTAACTTAAATACCTAACGAGGACTACAGGGTCCCACAAATGGATGACACCCCTGTGCTGATGGTGCTGTGATCCTTTCTGGGGGAGGGCAAGGAGCTGGAATGAATCATAAAGCAAGATAGAGGGACAGGATGATCTTCTCAAGGGTAACCAGAGGTTCACAGAGGGCTTGGCCTCTGCATCTCTCGAGAGTCCACCAGACCTGCTCCTACCCTCCTACCACAGAGCAGGGGCCTTGAGGACAGCCCTGCACATTTGCAGTCTTCCACTGACCTTCAATTTGGCCTGATTTCTTGACATGCTGGTTGTCATGACGACTAAGAATGGAGGCGGTTCCCACTCTCTGGATTTGGAACCTCCCAGGAATGAAAAGCCAGAATGGCCCTTTCCTAATTGACACTCTTTTCTTTGACTCAGAAAATTCTTATGAAGTATATTTAATGTAGTGTTGAAATTGATAGGGTGTTTTCCTCAGCCCTAAAGATGATCAAATCCCAGGGGGTCTTCAACACCAAAAGGTGGTCTCCCTGGTGCTGTTACAGCACTCCTTTCTGTTTCCTGTCCCGCTTTTGTTTTGTTGTTGTAGAGTTTGGCCCCTGTGTGTGAGTCCCTAGTGAGGAACCAATTGGGAGACTGGTACCTGACTGTCCGCAGGGCAGGTGACCGCCCTGGAGACACAAAAAGCAGAATCTGTGGGAAAGGGGCTCAGCAGCCTTCCCCGCCTCTCCCCCACCATCAGCCTCTCCCCTACCATCAGCCTCTCCACCACCACGCATACACAGTCGACTTTACTTGTTGCACAGAGTGCAGCCCCAAAACATTTGCCAAATGACAGCAAGTGACCCAGCACAACCAGCCTGCGCTGCTGCCCTGCCCTGTCTTTAGAGCTCTACTACATTCTAACTTCGTAGGATTTAAACTCTTCTGTTTAAAATTCTTGCTTGGAAAGTGTATGTTCTGTACATTTTTGCATATCCAAATGCCCATGGTGGGGCTTTGGGAAGTGAGGCTGGTCTACTATCCAGACAGGGTCCACACCCTGGAGGTTCACAGGAAGTTGACATGTCCTGGAAGAAATTACCTTTAAAGAAAGTCAATTTAGTTGAGTGAGATGAAAATAATTCCACTTTTCTGTGTCATGATTTGTTTGATTGGCCTGCTGTTTACCAGCCTCTGCTGACCAGTATCCCAAGGCCTACAGGGACCCTCTTGGCAGGCTGACTGCTTTTCCCTCCCCCCACCGAGGAACCTCACCCTGATGCTTAGAACTCCCCTGTGGATTCCTGAGCTGCAGCCTCATGGGTCCCCATGTGGAGCTGCAGTTGCCCTGTGAGCTGCGGCTGTCTGTGGCACTGTACCCTCAGTGTTCTCTAGTTACAGTGCTTTGAGTTTGTAGGTAGAGCAATAACAAGACCCCTTAGTTCCGATGATCCTGCACCCATTTCAGGAAGCTGCCTCTGCTTATTTTATTTTCCAAATGCATTTACTTGGGGAAGAGAACAGGACTCACCCTTGACCTACATGCAGCATGGTGGGGTAGCCAGCTGATTTAGGCTTTCCCAAGAGCTACAGAGGATGATACCTGCTCATCACAAAAGACCAAGAAGTTTACATCATGCACAACAGCTCCAAGGCCACCAGTATCATTTATTTATCTGTGACGGAGTATGTAAAATTTTGAAGAGTAATTTATCCTGAAAATATCCCATTAGTAGCTGCCAGGAAAGCTTTTTTGAAATAGCATTAAATTTCAGGAAAATTATTATGTCAGTAGACTTGCCCATGAAACAAATTTATTTTTAAAGTCTAAATTGAACTAAAATCCTACTTAAATGTTCTTTAAATTGAATAATGGAGAGCTAGAGAGATGGCATGTGGTTAAGAGCACTGACTGTACTTGCAGAGGACCCAGGTTCAGTTCTCGGCACCCACATGGTGGCTAACAACCATCTGTGACTCTAGTTCAGGGAATCTGACACCCTCTTCTATCCTCTGTAGGCATTGCATGCCATGGGTGCACTTACATGCAAGCAATACATTCATGCATAAAATAAAAATAATAAATAAAATATTAAGTGGAAAATAATGGCAAAAACATAGCTGTGAGTGGGTGCCTGGCGTGTGGACAGGATTGGGATACTGATTGTGGAGTGCTGAACTACAGGTCCTGCTGTGCCCTTCCCGGCCTCTCTTGTGGCATCCTCAGCTGCCAGCATTTGAGACCGCATCCTTTTCTGTGTCTGTGGGGTGAAGGGTCACTACAGACATTTGTTCTTGCCTTCTGAAGCAGGAGCTGTCACTAGGTATGGCATTTCTCTTCTTACTGCCCATTCTGTCAGCTTTTCTTCCCTGTGACAAATTCCTGGAGGAACAACTTAGAGGCTGAAAGACTTAGCAGACATTCATAGGTTTCAGTGGATGGCCGCTGGCTCCCGTGTGTCTAGGCTTATGGTGAAATAGCGTCATGGGTGAGGTGGAACAGAGCTGATTTCCTCGTGGTAGCCAGGAAGCAGAGAGAAAGAAAGAGACCAGGGACAAGTAATCCCTTTAGAAACATGCCACCGGTGACCTCCTTCCTCCATCCAGGCTCCACCTCCTAACAGCCCATTCAGTATAAACTCATCAGTGAATTAAACCAACACTGAAGTTAACAGTCTTATGTTCTGTCATCCACCAACAGCATCACCAACTGGGAACCAAGCCTTCAGCACATGACTTGGTGGGAGGAGACGCTTCGTGTGGGAGCCACAACACATTCCAACAACCATGGGTCATCTCAGAACTAATGGAGGATTTCCTCCCTTTAACTTTTACCACATTCCAATCTTTGATCTCAGCACTGGCCCCCTTTCTCAGCTCTTCTGAACCCCAGGGCACTGGCCGGCAAGGCTTTTTGCAGTAGGATCATGTTCCACTTTCAGTGGTGTATAGTTACTTTTCTGATTGCAGTGACCAAACACCTGAGAAGAAGACACTTCAAAGAAGGCTGTACTCTGGCTCACAGTTTAAGGGGATCACGCCATCATGGCAGGCAAGGCACTGCGGTGGGACCAGGAGGCCAGCTGGTCACATTGCAGCCCCAGTCAGGAAGCAGGGTGAGCAGGGAATGAGGCAAGGCTACAAGGCCTCGAGGCCCCAGTGACCCACTTCCTCCAGCAAGGCTCCACCTCCAAAGATACCACAGCTTCCTTTAGCAACACCATCAGCTGAGGTCCATGTGCTCAGGCACATAGACCTGTGGGGGACAGCTCACACTCAAACCACTCATAGGCAGGACGAGGTCACAGACTAAGCTTTCTGTGAGTGGTGGTGTCAGATTTAGGAGGGAAGAAAAGGAAAGGTGTTTAAAGTTTAGAAAGAAGAGTCAGAGCCAGACCTGCAACAGGCCAGAAATGTGTTCAAGGGACATAGCAAAGGCTGATAAGGTCTTCCACACAGAATGTGTATCTGCAATCGAAAGGGAGAGCAATCTGGACGTCTGTAGGAACTCTGCTGCACACAGCTGCCAAGAGCTAACTCCACGCCAGGGTCTGGTGTCCTTGAGGGCTTCTCTCCCAAGATTATTTTCTCAGACAGGTGGGTACATTATCTATAACACTAAAGGAAACAGGTGGGCCCCGTAAACAGTCTCTCTCAGTCCAGGGAGTGATCAGTTGATAAGGCTTGAGCAAGACCAGGCTGCCTATAGGGCCAGTTAGACACCATACAGGTTTTTTGGCTTTCCCTAGTGAGGATTTTGGCTCTTGTATAACTCACATATTCTGTCAGGTAGCCTTTGAGTTCCTGGTGAGGGCCTTCTCTAGCCATCCCAACAGCTGAATCATAGCCGCAGCTCTGAGAACAGCACAGTTCTTCCTCAGGAAGGTGCCTTCTCCTCAAACTGGAGAGGACAAGTCACAGAACATGGGGCTGGAGAGACAGCTCCACGGTTAGGAGCACTGGCCACTCTTGTAGAAGATCAGGGTTCAGTTCCCAGCACCCACATGGCGGCTAACAACTGTCCATAACTCCAGTTCTAGGGGATCCTACACTCTCTTCTGACATCTACAGGCAGTGCACACATGATGAACTTACACACAAGCAGGCAATAACCTTACACATAAGATAAAAATAAATCAAAAGAAAATGTTTCTTAAGAGATGACAGAACACTGCAGAGAAACTCTACAGCTGCAGGAAGGTTCGGACCAGACTAGACCAGCTGCTTCCTGTGTGCCATGGTCCTCTGGCTGGCTTAGGCAGGGCAGCCCCTCTCCAGTGTCTAAGCAGACTCTTTGCTCCTTACCTTGGGCTTCCATAGCATGAGGGAAATGCTTACACTGATGTGACCAGGGTGAAGCCTGCAAGGAAGACCATTTCCAGTCATGGGAAGGAAGCTGGATCTCCCCGTTGTAGGACAGGACAGTCCCCTCTCAGAAAGCCTGCAAGGAAGACCATTTCCAGTCATGGGAAGGAAGCTGGATCTCCCCCTTGTAGGACAAGACAGTCCCCTCTCAGAATGCTCATGGTTGCTGTTATCTCCCATTCTCCTTTCTTTGACTTGAAAATTTGTAAATAAAGGTTTATTTTCAAAACTTCAAAGACAGAAGCACAGCAATAAAGACGTCTTTCCGAGGCCCCTGACATGAAGCTGTCAGTCTGCTTCTTCTGTTGTAAATGCGCTTCCCGTGTTCACTCACCTGTATGAGCAAAGCAGACTTGAAAATTTGTAAATAAAGGTTTATTTTCAAAACTTCAAAGACAGAAGTACAGCAATAAAGAGGTCTTTCCGAGGCCCCTGACACGAAGCTGTCAGTCTGCTTCTTCTGTTGTAAATGTGCTTCCCATGTTCACTCACCTTTATGAACAAAGCGGTCAGGCCGGTCTTCCCTGACTAGAGGCTTGAACCTCCGGTGTGCTGTGCCTTTCCATAGCCTTCCAAGTTGTGCGCCGCTGCTGAGGACAAACTCTTCCCACTTCCAGGGGAAGTTGATTACTTCCTGCTTCCCCTTCAGTGTTGCTGGAGCACTCACAGGTGTCTGTGTTCTATGCCGTACATGAATGTTCCTGTGGGTTAGACTTCTAGGAGAGCAAGTGCTAGGTCAGAGGACACTCATGTTTAAAATTGGATGGATGCAATCTAGACATCCTTCTAACGGATATACCAGTTTATGACCTCAGCTGTAGAAAAAGACGTCCAGCGTTCCGCAAACACAGGGCTTCCAAAGTGTCTCATTTTTTCAAAACTTACATTGATTTGATAACTATTGAGGTCATACATTTTTCCCATCTATTTTATATTGATAACTTTATTTTAATAACTATGGTATGGCAGTTAGCCCCTCCTCTGACAAGTCATTTATTATTCTGGTCTCTTATAGTTCTTTAAAAGTATCTTTGGAATGCTGGAGTTTTTTTGTTTTTCTTTTTTTTTAACTTAGTCCAACCTAACAGTCCTTTAATGAAGCTTCTGAATTTCGAGCCTTGATAAGAAAGGTCATCACTACTGGGCAGTTGCAAAATTTCTTATCTTTTACTAATGGTTTTAATATTTTTAATTCATTCATGATTGGCATCTACATGATAAGAGCTGAAATCTAACAATATTTTCACATGTAGATAGTGGGTTTGCTTATACCCTTTACCCACAGGATCTGTGGTTCTCTACCTTCTGAACTGAAGACCTGCCTCTCTGTAGTCCACCCTCCCATGATATGGGTCTCTAGAGGGGCTCTTTTCTGTCCTGTTCTGTGTTCCTTCATCCCTGGACAAGCCCTTGTGTTAATAAACATAACTCTGCAGTCAGTGTGATATGGAGGGGAATTCTTTTCAAAATAAAAGTCTGAATGCTGGAGGAAGATGCCATGTAAATCGTACGCAAATAATCTGACAAAATAGGGATATTATTAATTAAAAAGATGCATAAGTGGAATGAGATCACGACTGACTGCCAGGAGATAACCAGTGAGAGTTCACGGAAACTGTTTTAAACCACAACCCAGATAAGGAAAAAGGAGATTAAAATAAGGTGACCTGCATCTCAGCCTTCCTGTGCTTCTCTGGATACTCAGACAGAGAGTTCAGTTTTAACGCCAGGCAAGTCCAGCTAAACTGAGGTAGACCAGCCACTGTAGTACGGGCACCTCTGAAAGATGTAAATGCATACAGGCAATCACGAGAAGAAAAATACACTTTCCCAAATAACAGAAGACTCACAGGGTTTTCAGCAAAGGAGACCAAAATTGAGACACGTGGTCCAGATAAGTTCCAACATGGACTACTGTGACAGCTGGAGCCCCATCAGCCAAAGTCAAGGATTTAACTCCCCCATGAGGATTAAGACATTTGAGGTTGGTATGGATGTCACTCGGTTTTCACTGTTGTGAGAGAACACCTGACAGAATTACTTGGAGATGAGATTTATTTGGGCACATGGCTTCAGAGATTCCAGTCCGTTATGGTGGAAAGGTGTGGCGAGGCAAAGGTGTGGCATGGCAAAGCTGATCTCTTCATAGGGGCAAACAGGAAAGAAAAGACGGGGAGAGAAATCCCCCAGGCCCAGGCCTGGTCTCCAGCTTTCTTTATGAGGCTCCACCTCCCAAGCGTTCCTGTGATGTGGGCAGATTATGGATGAACCCACTGATGAAGTCAGAGCCCTCATGGTCCAGTCACATCCCCAAAGCCCCACCCCTGGCTGCTGCTTGGGGACCAAGCCTTCAACAGTCAAGCTTCTTAGAAGGACTCCTCCAATCCAGACTTCAGAGGTTTCAGTTAGTTCTGTGCATGTGACAAGCATCTAAAACGGGGACTAGGAAGAATGAGAACAGAGAGGAGGGGCAGTCACTGAGAAGCAGATGGAACATTAGGAAGCAAGGAGGACCATCCTGTATTAGACCAAGTCTGACCACGTTAGAACACCAAAAGTCGCATACTGAGAATAGAGCCTTTGAGATGCATAAAACAGAAGCCAAGGCGTGTGCAGAGAAGCAGCGATGACAGTTGGGAAATGTTAGATTTCAGCATGTTTGTGGGCATGACCTCCATGTAAGGGGTGACATAGGAGGGGCTGGGAGAGGTTAAAGCGCCTGCCGCACAAGTTCGAGGGCTGCTGTTCCAATCCCCAGAACCCATGAGAAGGCCAGGCAGGCCTGGCAGCCCCCTGTCATCCCACACTTGGGAAGCACAGGCAGGGATCCCTGGAGCAGGATGGCTCACTATAGACTAAGCAAAATTGTAGCATCCCAGACTGGGTGAGAGAGCCTGCCTCGGTGGATAGAGACCACACAAGGAAAACACCTGACGTCAGCCTCAGGCCTCCACATGCACGGGACCGTGCGTGCACACCCCAATGCTCGCCCACACACATGCAAACATACATCCACACACACCACACGTGCAGAAAAAATCAGAGATGGCACAGAGCCAGGCAGTGTGGTCTGTGGTTCCATGATAGCCACATGTTGAAATGTATGTCCAGAGACAGAATGCATATCCTCATACATAACAGAAATATTGACAGAAACGTATCAGGAAGTATGTCTCATGAAGAAAAGGTGTCATAAAACTATTATTACCTCCTTTTCAAATTACATTGCAATGAAACTAGAAATTGTTAACAAAGACAGGATCTTTTCACATGGAAACTTTAAAAGTTCCTAAGAAAAACCTGAAATGTTAAAATGCAGATATCAATGACCAGATGAGGACCTCTCTGAAATATTGATTGAAAGATTCATTCCATTTATCAGAATTGATACCGTGCTTAGAAAAGAATTCATGAATGTCACCATCAATACCAGTTAAAATGGAAGAAAAATTCAAAATTAATACTCAACTTGGAAAACTAGGAAAAATTTAAATAAGGCCCCAAAGCATCAGAAAGATAAAGACAGGAAAACTATTAAATCATTAAATCAAGATCCAGTTTTCTTGAAAAAATGGACAAATTATTAGCTATTTTATGCCAAGAGAAAAAAGCACAAATATCAAACAAGAATAACAGCAAAGAAATAAGCGCGATACCGAAGAAGTTTAAAGCACAAGAGACTAATTTGAAAATAAATATTGAAACACATCTGAAGTGCATAATTAGAAAAGAATCAGTTTTACCAAAATTAACCCCAGTAGAGACAGCAAGCTTGACTAAACCAATTTACAGGGAAGAGCTAGATAACATTCTCAGGGAGCTACCCCACAAAATGGTTCTGGGCCCCATTCTTTTCATAAAGGAATTCTACTCATCCTTTTGGATGGAAAGTTCTAATGCCATATAACTTATTTAGATGCATACAAAGGAAGCTAAACTAATAATTTTATCAAGTAAATTAACACTGAAAGCAAAGCCTAGTAAAAATGATGCACAATGGAAAATAAATGCTTGTTTCACATGGTACTATCGGGCATATCAATGCAGAATCTTATGATAAAATATCAGTAATCACATGACAGTGCCTCATTAATAGTATGACACATACAATAGACTCAAATTTATACCCCAGAATGAAAGGTAGTTTGATACTAGGGTGGGTGGGTTTGTTTGAAACAAAGTCTTACTACTAGCACTAGCTGTCTGGGAACTTACTATATAACCCAGGCTGACCTCAAATAGCAACTCTCATGCATCAGTCCCCCATCCCCCCCCCACCCCTGTTCCAAGTACTAGGAGTACAGATGGGCACCTGAATATTGTAATTGTGTCAAGGAAAGAACCAATCAAGTGACTCAAATTTTTATTTAGGGGCTCTAGGGTTAAGAGTGCTTGTTGCTCTTGCAGAGGATCAAAGTTTGATTCCCAGCACCCATACATTGGCTCACAACCTCCTGTAACTCCATCTCCAGGGTATCTGACACCCTATTCTGACCTTTGTGAGCACTGGCAAACATGTGCTCATACATATGTACAGACATATATCATACACATAATATAAAATAGAATAAATCCTCTAAACTTTTGTTTATGTATTGTGTGTGTGCACATGCATGCCGCGGCATCCCTGTGGAGGACAGAGGGCAACTGTGGGTCTCTCTTTCCACTACGTGGGTTCCAGGGATTGAACATAGGTCATTAGACTTAGCAGCAAGCACCCTTACCTGCTGACCTATCAGATAAGACCTGAAAATGATTTTCAGATACTGTCTTGTGACATAATTGAAGGGTAGAAAGCTACAGGTGTTCCTGATGTTTGTTATTCATAAGGGGATGATGCTGTTTCATGTATATATGTCAGTTGAGCAAACGGCATATGTGCTGATGCTTGGGGTCCTGGTGCAGGAGGAGATGCTGGGTGGAGCAGGAGATCCAGGAAAAGCTGTGGCTTTGGATTGGAACTGATGCCATCAGAACGACCTCGTTTCTAATATGCACATGTATGTACATACCCCTTCTATCTGTATCTACTGCAAAGGCATAGAAGGCATGGTACCCAAGAAACTAAGAGGAAACCAAGAGCACTCTTAGTTGCAGATCTCATTTCTAAAAATGTTCCCCACTGTGAGGATCTTGTGAACCATGGGTGAGTAGTCACTGTCAGGATGGGGCAGGGAACACACAAAGTGAGCTGACACACAACAGTGAGGATAGGACGGGAAGGAGAAATGAGTGAGAGCTAGGAGGAGAGGGAGACCCCAGCTTCTTTGCTTTTTTCTTCAATTGTAGTGCTTTGGATCGAACCCAGGGCCACATGCAAGGCAAGCACTGTACCAGGCAAGTTATATTCCCAGCTCCAGAAAAGTCCATTTCTAAAAGGAGTGAAACGTTTGAACAGACCCCTCACCATAAAATGCACATAGTTGGCAATGGAAGTATAGTTATCTTTCCATTGTTGTAACAAAAATCCTAGAAAATAATCCACTTGGAAGAAGAAAGGTTTATATTGGCTCAATTTCCGAGGTTTCCGTTCATAGCTTCTTGGTCCCATTATTGTGGGATGTGGTAAGGCAGAGCACCATGGTCAGGAGGCTGATAGGACCAGCTGTCTGCTCTGTGGTGGCCACGAAGCAAAGAGAAAAAGCATGAGGGAACAAGGACCAAAATATCCCCTTCAAAGGCACACCTCCCGTGAGTGACCCGCCTCCCGTGACCCACCACCTCCCAGACTCACCTCTTGGGTTTCCACTCTCCTCCATTCGCTCCTCCAACCACAGGCCAAGCCTTCAACTCATGAGCCTTTGGCGGACAGTCCAGCCTATGCTGTAATGACATGCATGTGACCTCGCTCAACAGTATAGATTAACCACAGGAAGGATCCACTGAGTGCCTATTAGAATGACTGAGACGTCTGGTGACATGCACAGCAGCAACTGGAACTTCAGTTCCCTGCCATTGAAAATATTCTCTCTCTCTCTCTCTCTCTCTCTCTCTCTCTCTCTCAAAATGGATTTATTTAGAATATCCGCAAACCCTAAACACCCTTTCCCTCAGCTGGGGAATGGAATATGCCCTCTGGGGTTCACCAGAGCAGTCCACCTCTGTTCAGCACTGAGAAATGAGCTGACTGCTGATCTGCATGGCAAGGTGCGTCTCAAAAGCATTACACATTCAAAAGCAAAGGAGACCGGATGCAGGACACTGCACAGCTTTCCCCACTGATGACTTAGAGAGAAGGCCAAGTCAGAGGACAGAGAGCAGGCTAGTGGTCAGCAGAGTGCGCCTGAGGGGAACAGGTTGATAGTACAGGGCCACAGGGAGTTCTTGGGGTGATGAAACCCTTTATTTTTATTCTTTATCTGAAATCTTTTTTCATTTGTAGTGTTGGGGACCAAACCTAGGGCCTCATACATGCTAGGCAAGCACGCTATGAGCCACACCCATCTTGATTTTGGTGGCAGCTGTGTGACTAGGGCCATTGTCAGAACCTGTAGGACTATACACCAAATAGGACAAGTTTTACTCATGCAAGTTACATCTGTAAAAAAGATTAATGTTAGAAAAGGCAAAGGCTGTGAGACTGTCCCAGCTTGAAGAAGGCTGAGGAAACATGTTAAGTGGGTACAGCATGTCATCTCTACCACAGTGAACATACATGCAGGACAGATGGTTGAGGCATGGAAGAAGGTGGCCCATGTGAGCTGAGCAGAAGCACCATGCCTATGTTTAGCTTTTTTGCTTTGACAACTACCCTGTGTTTACCTATGAGAATATTGTCTTCTGAGGAAGTACAGTGTGTACGGTGACCTCACATGGTCCACACAGCGGGGAGTCCCAATGCTTTCAGGGTTGGGGGACCTAGAGAAAGGTGAGTCTTGATAAAGAGGAAGTGGGTGTTCTCTGAATTCTTGTAAGGTTTTTATAGTTTAAGATTACTTGAAAGGGAGTTTGTAAGGCACTGACTCTCTCAGTAAAGTGCTTTCCACGAAAGCCTGAGGGCCTGAGTTCTAGCCCCAGAATTCATGTAAAAGCTGAGCATGGTGGCCCATGTGTAATCCCAGTGCCTTAGATGCAGAGACAGGCAGATCCTGGGGGCTCCCTGGCCAGCCAGACTAGCCTAATTGGCAAGCCCCAGGTCCTAGAGAGAGGCCTTGTCATAAAACATGGTAGATGGCTCCTCAGGAATAATCCCAGGGTTGGCCTCTGGCCTCTACACACATGTGAACATCACACACACATACACACACACACACACACACACACACACACACACACCGTTGGTATATCCTAGCTCTGAGTTGCTAGCAACATGATGTGAGTAGAAATATCCTGAGTAGGAATGACAAACAGTTTCTAGCTTGCTTCAGTCTAAACCCCGAGGTGCCTCTTGTACCACACAAATGCCAGGATTTGGTCTCGTAAATCTCCCAGCTTCCATCACTGTGTGTTCGTGTTCTTGGTCACACTGGCTTTGGTTCGTGTTTCTGCAGTGACGAGGGCACAGGACGCATCGCCATGTGTCATCTGTGTCTGTCCTTCTCGTGTGGCTCTCTCCTCCTGGTGCTGATCTTCCACTTAATGGTTTATCACACGGACACAAGCCCTTGGCTGGCTTTGAGTGGTCTTCCACTCCCTGACTCGCTTTCATCCCTTTGCGTCGTACAACAGAAGCTGTTACCACTAGCTGGCTTTTTTTAAATCTCTTTACAATTTGTGCGTTTTTATTGTTTGAGGCATCTTCTCCCCTAATAACAGGAAGGAACTCCCCATATTTTCTAGAACATAGATTGGCAGACTTTTTCTCCAAATATCTTAAGCTCTGTGGACCACACCCACTTCAGGAGTGTAAACGCCATTTGTAGCTTCTGGCCATCCGTGGTCTGCAGGCTGTGTTTGCCTCTCGTGTGGTTTGCTCAGAGCTGAGGTTATTTGTTCTCAGGTGTAGAGCTATGAGCCTGCAGGTTGTTGGGGTCCACAGCCACCTCAAAATGAGTGTTGTTGACTGCTAGGATGTGCTATCTTCCCTACATCTATCAATGCCACATTTGCACAGGTGACTCTGTTCTGGGTTGCTTAGTCCATCTCAGTTGCCTGTTCCTCCCCAAGCCACACCATTGTAGGTTACTGTAGTTCTGCTCCTGATTCCCGTATGAAGTAGAGGAAGCACTTCGTTCACTCTTTTGGCAACTGTTTTTATTGCTCTTGGTCAGATCTTCCCATTAACACATGTAGCTCAAAACCAGTTTATCATATATGCAAATAATTTTTTAGATTTATTTTATTTTTAATTACATGTTATATGGAGGGGGCATGTGTATATGAGTAGAGGTCAGAGACTTTGGAGCCCTGGAGGTAGAATTACAAGCCGTTGTGAGCCACCCAGCGTGGGTGCTGGGAACCAAACTCCAGGCTTCTGCAAGACTGGTATGTACCGGTTACCACTGAGCCATCTTTCCAACTTTTGGAGTAATTTTTTTCAGTTAGGATTTGCTTGAGTTGCAGTGACATCGTCACTGTTTTGGTTATCACATCTGTAGACTGTCACATTGCTTTCTCCACCGACATGTTTATTTCTCTATAACTTACAGTTGTCTCTGCAGAGCTATATCACATATCATTTGGTATGCATATCATTGGATTTGTGATTAAATATACGATATATCTTGTTTAGTTTTGTTTTGTTTTCAGTCTTTTTGAGACAGGGTCTCCCTGTAGCTCCAGCCGGCCTGGAACTCGCTATGTAGACCAGGCTGGCCTTCACCTCATGGAGATCCTCCTGCCTCTGCCTCCAAGTGCTGGGATTAAAGGCATGCACCACCACACCTGGCTGTATATGATGTATTTTTAATATAAATCACCTATTATAAATGGTATGCATTTTAGTCATTTTATATCTTTAACACAAAAATCGCTCATCTTACCCTTTTCGGTCCATGTCATTGGAATGCCAATATTTTGGCAGAACATCCTTTTTTGTTGTTGCTGTTAACATTTCTAACCAGACTGTTGAGACAGTTATACAGAATCCACCCAAATATGGTCCTGAAAGGGGAAATCAGTACAGATTCTACAGACACTGAAGTGAATGAGGACGCATTATAAACAGTAGTGCAAAATATGTGTGATAATGTAAGTGCAGAGAGGAGACTCTTTGGAGGTCATGGGGTCAGCGTGTTCATTGTTGTGGGGCGATGTGATGGCACACGAGTCAGTGGGCACTGAAGTGTACATCTGAGGAGAGTGAATTTTACAGCTTGTAGACTGTACCTCCGTATAGCCAACTGTAAAATACTGAATGCAGCCAGGGTTCATGAGATTGCCATGGACAGCCTTTCATCCTCTTCATCTCATGAGCATCTTCCTCTGACTGAAGAATACCTGGTGGTCAGATATTGCTCAGTTATATCATATGGACACAGAGTTCACTGGTCACTGAGATGCAGGTACTCAGAGCTCACCCCTTTCAACATTGGTCCTAAGCTTTGCTGTTTTCCCATCTTCAGTTCCTTGTTAGTGTGGTGAGCTACAAAGATCTCCACACTGTGCTCAGGGGAGGGGAGCCCAGCAGATGCCATCCAACCGCCGCCCTCGGCTTCCTGCTGGGTCTTGGAGGAGAAATGGGTGATGCCACTCTCTCGTTCCATCCAAACTTATCTCCATGACAAAGCAGGAGTTCGAAAGTTCTCTTGGCCTGGGTGTGTTAGTTGAAGAAATTGCTGCCTCGTATTTATTTCCAAATTAGTGGGATGTGGAGGTTTGAGGGTCAATAAGAATGTTTTCAGTGCTGGCATTTAGTATATGAAATCAGGGTTTGTGTGGCATTGAATGTGTCTAAAATAGGTTTGCTAAACAAGTGGAAAAAGGTGTGTCTAGTACACACAAAATTGTCTTCGTTATAATTCTGATTAAACCAAGTGCAAGAACTAAGATGTATATTGTTTGGGGACAAAAAGCCACTCAAACACATTTTATTATAATTCTGAAGTTAGTGATCCCTTGAAGTAAGTATGTGTTCCCTGGTGACAACTTCAAAGCTGCCACAGTGAATAGCCATGTTGCTGTGCCACATGGTTTAGATAAAGTCAGGGGCTAGGGGCTGGATGCCCATCACTGCTCACCAGTCTGCTGTATAGTTTCCCACCCCCACCCAGTTCAGTGACTCCCAAGACAGCAGTGGCATGAGTCTGCTCCTTGGCTCTATCATTCTGGCCTCTTTTCCCTCTAAGACTGACAAGGGGAGGCCAACCTAGTCCCAGCCAGGAAGTCAGGATGATGCCCACTGGCCTCTAGATGAGAAGCAACAGAAAACCGTCCCTGCAGGGACAGGGACCCGTGCGAGCCTTAGTCCTCATTGTCCATCACCCTTTCTGAACCTTGGTGATAGGCTTTCCTGCTCCAGCCCAGAGGCATAATGTGACTCCCTGAGGAGCTGGTGAACCAAGGTTGACAACCAGCTCTCATCTAGACATGACTGCAGACACAGATGGCCTATGGAAGGGGAGTCTCCCCTCTCAGAAGGGGAAGAAGCAAATGCACCCGGCCCCTCTCTTCTGCACTACCCTGTGTGGAGGCCATTCTCCCATGCTCTGTGAAGGTCAGTATGGAAGGGTTACAGTCAACAGGATGACACAGTGAGCAGGATGCAGTGACATCAGATGCTGCACATCAGGCTGAGCCTGCAGCTGGAGTTGGTCTATTTAATAGAAAAGAACCATTTGATAATTATTATCACTTTTAAATTGATGAATTGGTTCTTTTAAATAAAAGAAATCATTATGAAAGACTATTCTGCATAAAAGAGCGCATGAGGAAATGAAATTTTCTCTCATTGGGGGTTTCTTGGT
The DNA here is from genome assembly GCF_000622305.1 of Nannospalax galili. Taxonomy (NCBI): domain Eukaryota; kingdom Metazoa; phylum Chordata; class Mammalia; order Rodentia; family Spalacidae; genus Nannospalax; species Nannospalax galili. The sequence goes on along the minus strand of NW_008329132.1, from coordinate 686,225 downwards.
AAATATGCAGACAGATGCGTTAAATTAAGATTGTGCAAGTAAAATAATCTTTTCCTTCATTCTTTAAGCACTGGAAATGCATTGCATACAGGGTAGGTATAACAGGGACAATATCCTGTATGAGGAGATGGTGTCCTAGTGCCCTTTTCTGTGGCTGTGATAAAAAAACAATCTGACCAAAAGCAGCTTTAGGGAAGAAAGGGTTTATTTGACTTTCAAGTATCCATCATCATGAAGGACAGTCAGGGCAGGAACTAGAGTGGGAGCAGAGACCACAACACTGCTTGTTGGCTCGCCCTCTGGCTCTCTCATGCTTAGCTAGCTTTTTTACATAGCCAGGGACCACCTGCCTAGGGATGGTACTGCTCACAGTGGCTGGACCCTCCTGCATCAGTTGATAATCAAAACACTCCCTCACATGCCCACAGGTCAATCTGAGCTAGACAGTTCCTCAAATGAAGCTTCTCCTGGCAGATGACACAAACTGTATCAAGCTGACCAAGCACACTAGCCAGGACAGGTGGTTTTCAGGGTGTTGGGGACATTAAAAAAATAGTCATTAGCATCTCCAAGGTCTTTATTTGATAAGTCTGAAGTGGTCACCATCTCACAGTAGCTAAGTTGGGGCACCAAAGCTGTTGTCTATGTGTTAGTAATGACCTTTTGAGGGCAGATTGGCTGGTTCTGCAGCCTTGGTCAGGAGAAGTATGCGTTGCTGAGGACCTTGGTGTCATAGACCAGTGGGGCTTGCTGCATGAAACTCACGCACTTCAGCAAGCTTGGTGTGAGTGCTTTCATTTCAGCTCAGTGCTGTTTGCTCAGTGCCCATCGTCCTTACAGGCCAGCTTTGTTTCTCATCTTAATTATCTGGTCATCTTTGTCACAGTGTTGAGGATGGAGCCTATACATGCTAGGCTAGTGCTCTACACCCCTGCCCTGTCTCTGATGATTTTAAGTGATATCCTTTTCCTCTAGATTGACTGGACGTGGCCCTGTACCATCAGGCTCTGTTTGCCTGGTTCTCAGGGTTGCTAGGAACCAGCAGATCCCAACCTCTCTGTCCTTCTGCACTGTAGAAAACAACCAGCTGAGGGGTTTTGAGACCAAGCCTCATCTCCTTTTCTCTGGAAGAGAGGCCATTGTGGTCTGGAGCAGTGTTCCATCCTGACATTGAGATCTGAGACGGTCACACGGACACTGTGTCACAGCCTTGTCTTGCCTCCCACTCTGCTAGTAAGGTGTCCTAAGGGGAGCCTGCTCAGCAGTGAGGTGGGGGAGCCACCCTGAGAGGACCAGCAATAGATTTAGATTCTTTTGATGTCTGCAGGTCATTACTGGAATTTGAGCAGCAGGCTATGAGGTCATAAAGTTACCTTGCCGGGCTCTGAATACCAAGCCCACCTTCACTGTGAAGGCTGCCCACATCCCCTTTCGTTATGGTTACAAAATGCTCCTCTCTGAGGAGCAGAGTGTAAAATTCAGAAGAGGCTCAAGCAAAGAACACGTCCCCGGCTCCACAGAGCACCATTGTTCTTAATTCTGAGTGGGAAGAAGGGGCTTCGGGTTCAGGTTAGAGACCTGAACAACACAGTGCTTTATTCCAAAGCTCCAAACGAAGCCGCTGCAGGTGTCCTTCCCTCTGCAGCCTGGGAGGGCTGCTATCAGAGGGTGGTTCTAGAAGGTTGTGCTGCCTTGGCCAGCTCCCTTCTCTGAGGAGGAGCAAGGGCCCAACAAGAACCAGTGTGGTGTCGTCTCTTGGCCAGTCTTGTTTAGCTGATCATGTGGTAGGCCATCTTAGCAAGTATCATCCAGTTATCTCAGACTTGAGGGAAAGATGGTCCACCTACCAAGCAAGCATCTTTTCCAAGAGAGGCACTTGTCAACAGACACTAGAAGACAAACAAGGTATTTATCTTGAACCCTAAAGTGGGTGTAAAAACGGAATGGAATTCTAGAGGCCTGGAGGAAAGCCACTTCCTATTGCTTTAATGACACCTGTGGGATGAAGGAATAGATCGGCTAGTCTTGCGTACATCAGACATAGACCTGGCTTAACCATGTGATGCAAAGCCATAATTGACTGTTAAAGTCACAATTGACTGTTAGAATGAAATGCCACATCCTTAGTACAAAGGAAATGTTGGTCATTAGTCATAAGATTACAGAGTTTTAATCTCAACAATTAGTTTGGATTGATGCATTTTTGTCGCAAACTTATTTTGGTTAAATTTCACCCTTTGATAGATCTATATCCCAAACTTTATAAAGTCTCAATTTGCCTTGGGGCTTTTAAAACAAAATGACTTGGGAAAGTCTAGCTTGGTGAGCCTGGTGGCTAGCCTAGAATCCCAAGTACCTAGGAAGTGGGAACAAGAGACCAGCCTGGGCCACTCAGTGAGACCCTGTCTTAAAATCAAAGAAGAGGCTCAGGATGTAGCTGATTGGTAGAGCTCGTTTATATGCGGGAGGCCCTAAGTTCAGTCTCCAGTACTGAGAAGAAAAACCAACCAACAGCAACCAAGACCTGAACAGACCCATTACCCAGGAGCTTGGGGTGGTTCAGAGGGCAGAGTGCTGTGACGCCTCACAGTGTGATATGACAAAACACCTTCTTGTTCTCTAAATGTGATGGACATCTGAGTGTCCTTAAAGGCCTGTGAAGTACAGTTTGAGAGATATGGCTATTTTCTGTGGACTGTCTAATTGAGATGAGTAAAGCCAGATGTGGTGGTGCACACCTTTGATTCTAGAACTTAGGAGGCAGAGGCAGGCAGATCCAAGCCAGCCAGGATTACATAGTGAGACCTTTTCAAAAAAAAAAAAAAAGAACAAAACATTTCTAAAAATACAATCTTCTGAATATTGACCATTCTAACAAAGTCACAGAATATCCTTACGGTGTTTAGAGTTAGGTTGTGTTATGATGTGTTCTTTTGTTAGGTATGATAGTCAGCAAACAAATCTATGTTGCCTTCATCCCAGAATGAAAAATTTTTAACTTTTGCAACATTGGTATCTTGAAGATGTGTAGCCACGTAATATCCTCCTGGTTACATCAACAAGACATGATTAGGCATAAGAATCAAGCCTATATTAAATATTAAATGATATTAAATGATAAAATACCATGACCAAAAGCAGCTTATGGAAGACAAGGGTTTGTTTTGGCTTGCGGTTCCAGGACAGAGTCCATAGTGGCAGGGCAGGAGCCGTGGCAGGAACAGAAAGCTGGCTGATCGCATTTCTGTCCACACACAGGAAGCAGAGTAAACAGGAAGTGAAGCAAGGCTATAACCCCGCCCCCAGCATTACTTCCTCCAGCAAGGTTCCACCACCCAGAGGTCCCATAACCTCCCCAAACAGCGCCAACTGGGTGCCACCAGTGTTCAAATACATGAGCCTATGGGAGGTATTTTTCATTCAAACCACAACAAAACCTAATGCCTTCTGTTGCATGTTAGAGTCAGAAGTGTGTACCACAGAGTACTCCTGTGCACTTCATGGAACAACAGTATCACAAGATGAGTGATTTAATACTAAGACTCTTTGGCAGAATCATAGTAGTAGGTCCTCCCCTACAGCCTGTGGCCTTTCTAACCACAGATTCTTGACTTTGACAATAGGATCAAGTATGCACTCCATCTTGTAAAGTGGGTCTTAATTCCAATTAGAAGGTGGTTGGTTACTGCCATAACATTTGTGCCACTGTTGCACCAGTGGGCATATTTTGCCAAGCCAGTTGTTACTGTAGCTCACAGGGTTCACAGATATGTAAGGCTGATGATTACCTTTCTCTGCCAGTAATATGCATGGCACCTTCCAGCACTATGAGAGCTAGCCAGCAGATAAGGAGCTTCAAAGTCAGTACCAGCTTGATTTCTCCTGTTTGCTCTGTGACTCGGGAATTGTCACACCCATAGATTACTACATCTCTCAGCTCTCACAAGAGAAGGTTATTCTCAAAGCAGATAGCTATTAATACAGATATCCATAGCTGACCAATGTGCAGAGAATAAGAGACTGTGGAGTGCTCAGCCCTAAACGGAACACCTTAATCACACCCTTTTCAACCAGAGTTCAAGGATCATTTTGTAAGAGGGAGTAGAAAGATTTTCAAGAGCCATAGGTGGTAGATGAATACAAGGAAATTCGTCTGGACACCACAGGAGACTTGCACATGTGAACCCACAGCACTTACAACACCATGCACAAGACCTGTGCAAACCCAAGCCAGGCGGGGGCCTCAGCATGGATGGGGGAGGTGGGCAGGAAGCCCCAGACCTAACTGATGATCTATTGGCAATTGATGGATACTGGGAAACAGAGAGTCAGTTTTCCTGACCGGCGTGCTGCCTGGTAGGTTCAGACTCCGAGGGATAGACAACACCCAGCAGCATTTAAGAAGCATAGATTAGGCATTTGAAAAAATTAATTGTTTTACTTTCTGGGCTGGAGAGATGGCTCGTCAGTTCAGAACACTGACTGCTTTTGCAGAGGACCCAGGTTTGAATCCCAGCACCCATATGGTGGTTAACAACCATCTGTAACTCAAGTTCCAGGGGATCCAGATGCCCCTTCTATCTTCCTTGTACATTGCACGACACTGGTGCATTTACATACATGCAGGCATAACACTCATACACATAAAATAAAAATAAATCAATCCAAAAAATTTAAAAATTGTTTTACTTTCATATAAAAATAAAGTTTAAATTTTGCCAAACCCCAAAAACAAAATTAAATAAGACTTAAAACCCTCGATTATTTTCTTTCTATAAGTTGCCAAAAATGTGACCTCAAATTCTGTGTGTGCGCAAAAATCCAAAATTTTTTTTTTTCGCCAACGACAACTTATCTGCTACTAGAATTCAGAATAGGAGTTGGCTGATTGGTCGGAATGCTAGGCTTCGTTGAGAAAACACAATGTTTAGCTTCTGACCTAAGGACTACAAGTATTAACCTACTACAAGTAATCAGTAACTCCAGTTCCAGGGGATCTGAAGCCCTCTTCTGATCTCTGCGGGCACTGCATGATATGGGTGCATTTACATACATGCAGGCATAACACTCATACACATAAAATAAAAATAAATCAATCCAAAAAATTTAAAAATTGTTTTACTTTCATATAAAAATAAAGTTTAAATTTTGCCAAACCCCAAAAACAAAATTAAATAAGACTTAAAACCCTCGATTATTTTCTTTCTATAAGTTGCCAAAAATGTGACCTCAAATTCTGTGTGTGCGCAAAAATCCAAAATTTTTTTTTTTCGCCAACGACAACTTATCTGCTACTAGAATTCAGAATAGGAGTTGGCTGATTGGTCGGAATGCTAGGCTTCGTTGAGAAAACACAATGTTTAGCTTCTGACCTAAGGACTACAAGTATTAACCTACTACAAGTATTAAAAAAGAAACAACAAAAAAAATATAATGACTTTGAAAATTCATTCTTCCTGCATTCCAGTTCTTTTTCTTTAATATTTAATTACTTTTATTTTACATGTATGAGTGTTTTACCTGATGCACTTGTGTCATGCAGTGCCCAAAAAGGTCAGAAGAAGGTGTCAGATCCCCTGAAATTGGAGTTATGGACAGTTGTTAGCGCCCATGTGGGTGCTGGGAACTGAACCTGGGTCCTCTGTAAGAGCAGCCAGTGCTCTTAACCACTGAACCTTCTCTCCAGACCCCCAGTCCTTTTTTTTAAAAAAAAAAAAAAAAAGAAAAGAAAGAAAAGAAATAGTCAAGGGAAGTTGTTGGGATTTGCTGCTGTGTCTCTTAGAAGAATTTCCATGTGTATACAGTGGAGTTGCTGAGACAGGAATGGTTCTTCTAATGAAAGCAAATCCCTCTGGAAGATGATTTCCCACCCCAGTCGAGGAAGAAAGGGAACTCCTAGACTAGAACAATACACTCTCAACTCTTCAGTCGCCGTTTGCTTATTCTTTGATTAACCTCATTACCTTGTGCTTAAATGACTTAAAAATGTTGCCCAGAACAGCCAAAGGGAAAATATTCAAGTGACCGACCCTCAGACTTACATGCGCCTGACCACTTTGCACAATGTACAGATTTGAAATGTGGAGAACTTCCTCCTGACGATGATCACATTTGAAGTTGGAGCTTTCTTAATTCAGCTTGTTATTGACAGTAATATATTTTAACTCAAGGATGTGTCCGTTCTGTGCATATTGACTGGGCTTGTTAAAACGTTCTCAGTACATGGGAGCATTGGATTTCCTGTCATGGTGACTTACCGAAGGAGGACAGCGGTGAGTGATTCCTGCCAGTCAAGAACTTTCACCAGAGCCCCACTTGAATGGTAATAACCTGCTCCTGTAATTGCTGTGGAAAAGGAAAATCCTCCTGAGGTTTTACATCTAATCATTTATTTATAAATCCGTAGATGGCAGTCTGCAGAAGATGCGTCAGGGGTCAACTTTGTGCTCAAAACAGTTGCCTGATGTTTACATTTCACAGTGTATTTTTTTAACAGTACCTCCAGCCCCCGTGATCACAAAAGGACCCCAGCTTGCTGGGCTGCTCGGAGCCGCATCCTGTGGCCCAGGCACTTCATTACTGGCACTAGGCAGAGGCCGGTCCCCTCTGTATTAGCTGAAATATGCATGTTTTTCCATCTCATTAATTCAGTCTACATACAATTAATTTCTGCCTATTAATAAACCCTTGGTGTTGGTGACAGCATCTAAGCCACTTCACTGCACGGAGAGCAAAAGTGTCCTTGCGGGTTCAGCCCTTGATGCATTTGTATTGTCGGGTTAAAGGGGGTCCGGTGCGTTAAATCATGCTTGGTGTAGAAATGAACATGCTGGAGTCGCCACTAACCCTGCAACCATGAGTCCTCTGAAATACCAATCGGCTCCACTCCATTTGGATCAGCGCAGAAGTAGGGGGGCCATCCCAGTGGGGGTGCTCAGGACATGGGGAAATTGGGTTGGGGGGGACTTGTGTGGGAGAAAGAGGGACTGCCTCCTACAAGCTGAAGCCCTCACCTGGTTTGGACCATCTTCAGAGAACAGCCCTTCCATGTCTTCACTTCTCACAGCCTTTTCTTTATTTTTTAACTAGCGCACACAGCCAGCACGCGCTTCGGTCTGTGGTTTTCATACATGCTTAGTTTGGGTTAATCTTCCTCCCAACCCCTCACTGCTCTCAGCCATTTCCCTGTGCCACTTTCACATCATGTGTGTTCTGATGTGGCTACTAGCAGAACACTCTGAAGAGATCCCCAACAGCACAGTAAATAGCCCCAAGAATGGACAGAAGGCATGACATGAACTTAAGACGCTTCTACCAAGCGAAAGAAACTATCAGCGGAATGCCCAGAGTGAACAGAATGGGAGAAAATCCTTGCCAGATGCTCTTCAAACAAGGGCTTAATATCTAGGGTCTATAAAGGAACGCAAAATTTAAATAAACAAAAACCTGGGGCTGGAGAGATGGCTCAGCAGTTAAGAGCACTAACTGCTCTTGCAGAGGACCCAGTTTTGATTCCCAGAGCCCACATGGTGGCTATGAATAGTTGCCATGTGAGTGCTCAGATTTGAACCCGGGTCTTCTGTGAGAACAACCAGTGTTCTTAACCGCTGTACACATAAAATAAAAATAATAAATAAAATATTTTAATTAAAAAAACCTGCCAGTCAATAAATGAACCAATGCACTGAGCACATACTTCTCAAAAATGGAAATATTTTTTCAAGTCCTCAACATCCTTAGACATCAGGGAAATGAGAATTAAAACTACTTTGAGATGCCATCTCATCCCAGCAAGAATGGTTGGCATCAAGAAAACAAATGCTGGTGAGGATGCGGGGAAAAGGAAGCCCTCATTCACTGTTGGTAGGAGTGTAAACTGGTGTAGCCACTATGGATATCAGCAGAGAGGTTTCCCACAAAACTAAAACTAGAGCTGCCAGATGGCCCGGCTACCCCAACTCCTTGGTGTTTAAGTCAGCGCTCCACAGACATCTCCCCACAGCCATGTCTGTTGCACTTTTCACAATGGCTAACATGTGGAACCAGTCTAACCATCTCACTAAGTGTCTGAATCCAAATAGAGACCAGATCAAAATGAGGCACTACCATGCCTAGGGCTTGCATAGGTAAGACTGTACCCCAGAATGTTGGGATAGACTTTTGCCAGAGACTTTATCAGGGTTCAACAGGAACAGCTGGGAGATGTGTAATCCTGTGTAGATGCTAGACTTTAGAGGTTTTGCCTAGATCTGTAAAAAGTAAAAATCGTAGGAAGACTAATCTTGGAATTTCAAACTCAGGGTTCCTGGAGGTCTTTCTGAGGAGCAAAGCAGGATTGTAGAGGGCTGCATGCTAGATACAAGCAGATGAAATAATACTTGGGAAAAGTTCTAGCACACCTGGCCTGGTAAATCTGGAAGGTTTCCAGATTATTCTGTGAGGCGATCTGGCCAGTGCCCTTGGTGTGCAGAATCAGAAGTAGGTGATTGACTGAAAGTCAGATACACATTCAGTTTGCTGACTTTTAAAATGTATCAGGTTATGAGCTGTGATGATCAACAAGGGACCATAGTTTTAACAGGGTGTGATGAGTGGGCGGGGGCAAGGCTGTTCAGTCTGGGCTACTGATACAAACTCCTGTGGAATCTGCCGAGTTCTCTGTATGGTTTGGGCAACCTTGCTGGTTCCTCTCAGCCCTATCTGTCCACAGCCAGTTCCAGCTCAGTGGTGAGCCAACCCTGTGTCCCCACTCCTGCATCACACCTCAAAGGTATGACTTGTCTCCCTGAGTCCCCCTTCATCTACCCTCCCTAGAGGCGCCCGGGGCTTCCACCTGTGTGTGCCTGGAGGGGACAGTGTCTTGCTTACCACATGCTGATCCTCCCTAGAACCCTTGCTGTTCAGCTTGCTTTTCCGTTGAACCAATTGTGGCCACCACCAAATGATACATACCAAACATTCACTAAGGTGGTTTTTAGAATAGTATATTTCAAATCCCCAACTGCACTTTGAACCCCTTCAAAGAGCGTGTCATATCAATAAGACCTCATCACCCACTATGAGTGGCCTCTCAAGGAACCCGTTCCTGGCTGTTGAGATGAGCACAAAGATCTCACAGAAGGTGGCGTCTTTTACCATTTTGTGAGGAACTGTCTACGTGCATACAATTGAATGAGAAATTATTCCACTTCTGGTCTTATTTCTGCAGTCCTGTGTTTAACCAGCTCCCAGCTTGGAGCACTGGCCATAACCCTTTCCTTCCCCCTTGCCCTTGATTATTCTTAAGTTTAAGACAATGCATAGTGGCAGCTGTGCTTAGCAACCATCCTTCACCTACGTCACACCACATGTTAATGTCAGTTATACAGAAAATGGCTCCTCCAGCTTCAGAAGTTTATTTAAGTCATGTCTGAGAACATCGGCGGCTCTTTGGACTAAATGTGTCTGAAGTAGTGGAAGCAGACAGAGAGGGCACAGACTGCACGGTGCACATTTTAAATAGCAAAATGCACTGAAAAGCGTGTACTTCTGTGGATAAATTGAGTCTTCATAAATGAGGGTCTCCCTGCGCCTCAGCTCCCAGGGTGCTGTCAAGATAGACCAACAGGAGTATGCTGAGGGAGTGAGGAAAACAGGAGACCTTGATGTCATCGCTGGGTGTCAGGCTGGGGATGTAGCTCAGTTGGTAAAATACTTACCTAGCATGCATGAAACCCTGGGTTTGATCCCTAGCACCTCACACATGAGGCGTGGTGGTAATCCCAGCACTTGGGAGGTGGAGGCAGGGTGCTGTTTTCTAGGTGCCTGTTATTGGTGAGCACTCATGAACAAGTACCGTTTCGGGAGGCAGGAGTAATGTGTGCGAGGGCAAGGAAGACTGACGTGGTGCTGGCCATTTGAGCTACACATACATGCCCGCATGCGCCGTCCAGCCAGTGTGGGCAGGACCCAAGGGTTTTCTGTGAGCCTGGCCAGATGCAGCTCCTGCACTTGGCCTTGGCCCCAGCACAGGCACTACAGGAGGTTCTGGAGGAGAGCCGTCACCCCAGATCCCTTCTGATGTTGATTCCTTGTGTGTATGTGTGCAAGCACACACGTGCTCCAGATATACATATATATATATGTATGTATGTATTCAGATACACATGCACATGTGTGCATGTGGGAAGCCAGAGGACAATCTCACATGTCCTTCCTCAGGCATCATCCACCTTGTTTTTTACTTGTTCTTATTATTTTACATGTATGAGTGTATTTCCTACATGTATGTAAGTGCGCCTATGTCGTGCAGTGCCCAGAAAGGTCAGAACAAGGCATCAAATCCCCTGGAGCTGGAGTTACAGATGATTGTTAGCTGCCATGTGGGTTCTGGAACCGAACCCAGGTCCTCTGCAAGAGTAGCCAGTGCTCTTAACCACTGAACCATCTCTCCAGCCCCCAACCCCCAACCCTTTTTTGTGTGTGTGATTGTCTCACTAGCCTGGAGCTTACCAAGTAGACTAGGCTGACTGACCTGCCAGCAAGCCCCAGGGATACACCTGGCTTCATCCCCTGCCCCAGCTAGTGTGATACATGTGCATCACCACCATGCAGCTTTTTTTAAACGTGGGTAGTGGAGATAGAACCTAGGGTCTCACCAGCACTTTACCAACACACTTGTCACCCCAGCCCTCTTTTTTTTCTTTTAAAGTATTATGGCTTTTTGATCCTTTCTTAATGATCAGTTTCTAGTTTCTATATTTTATTTCATTTTGTCCCACTCAGGACAGGCTGCATTTTCAAACTCCCAACCTAGCTCCACTCTCATTTTTGGTTGGATTTTTGAAAAAAGGAGTTGTACTTTGCTTAATGGTATGCATAATAATTAGCAGGAAGACATCCTGTCTTAAAGTAAAGGACCAGGAGGACAGGAGCCCGAGAGTTGAGACATTTGTCCTCCATTCTGCCTCTTCATTCTGTGGGGATGTGTGTGTGTGGGGGGGGTGATGGGGAGTGTATGTGTTTGTGTGTGGGGGTGTATGTGTTTGTGGTGGGGGGGCAGTGCTTGCACACGTACGTACGTGAATGTGGAGACCAGAAGTAAACATTGGGTGTCCCCTCAATGACTTTCTACCTTATTTTATCAGATAGGGTCTCTCACCAAGCTCAACTGTCTTATCAGCCAGCCCAGAGGGTCCCTATCTCTGATGCCCGGCAGCTGGGATTAGACGTGCACACCACTGTACCTAGCCTTTACGGGGATACTTGGGTTCAAACTCAGGTCCTCGCGCTTGTGCAGCAAGCACTTTACTGATTGAGTGGATCTCTCTGTTGACACAGGCATATGTCATTTCTCCAAAGCTTTTGTCTGGCCCTTGAAAACTTTGTTCTCATAGGCAGAGGGCCACATCTGTTGGAGTATTTGAGATTCTTGGCTCAACTCACGGTCACACTCTGATCAGTCGGCGGGACTTGGCAAGTTGCTCTCGGTGCCTTGACCTCCTGGTGCTTTCAGTGCCAGAGCAACAAAGCAATGCCCAGGAGGAGCTGACAGGCCGTGGTCCATCTGAACCTGTGCAGTGTTTAAACTAATTTGGCTCTGTGGTATTAGATGGGGTGATAGTAAAATTAAGTTTTTATGACTCCTCCAGCTAGGTCTTGGGTCCATAAATATCTGTTGACTCTTGGACTCTGGGTGGGACTAGAACTCCCTTCCTGTCCCTTGGATGTGGCTCAGCCAGCCAGCTCTTGACTGTTTCAAGTTTTGTTCAAAACAGAGGTACGTTATAGAAGCTTAGTCGGAAACTTCAGCAGTTTACACCATACCCTGACTTGCCTGTGCTCAGAAGCTCAGGGATGAGGCCTTTTGAGAATACATGCAGATTGAAAATGCTGAAACTCTTAATGGGAACACAACAGCAAACAGTGTGTACCAAAACAGTCAGAATCACGCCAAACACTCCTTTTTTATGTTCACACACATTTCCTCTCTTCATCTTGAAGGTGGGCAGAGCATGTGCAGTTCCCAGCACGAAGTCTTCAAGGAGAGGTGAGAGTCGGCTGTGTCTGAAGGCCACTGAGCAAGCCCTCAGTCCAGGATACTGGGAGGTTCTATTGGGGGAAGGTGCTGTGTGCCTGGCAGAGGTCAGTGTGGGAAGCTGGGAGGACACCATGCAGGGGTGCTGTGTGCCTGGCAGAGGTCAGTGTGGGAAGCTGGGAGGACACCATGCAGGGGTGCTGTGTGCCTGGCAGAGGTCAGTGTGGGAAGC